>NC_141827.1:10167298-10254798 GCF_982586985.1 Callionymus lyra | reverse complement strand
TTTATTCAAAATAAATCATGTTTTTGCAGACATTTCAAGGTACATATTATAAATTGATGTTTAAAATCTCAATGAGTTTAAGTCCACTTTACAACTTCATTAAGATATTTTTTACCAGAATGCATTGCTGCAGTCACTGGTATCTTTTATCTCTATTTTTTAGAATTACAGCCTCACCTTCTGTTTCCTGGTGTCTTTAAAATCATATTTTTAGTTTTTATCATGGTTTATTTATATTATTTATTTATTTATATTTCAATAAAGTGTAGAGAAAATATAATCTTGTTTTTATTTAAAATTAACAAGTAAAACGGTCAAAACTGGAGTCCGTTCCGTCGCTCCAACATGGCGTCACTTCCGGGTCTTAATACTTTGCTTTGTTGAGATAAAAGGTCAATGCAGAGTCATTTACGGGTCGTTTATTCGCCGCTTCAAGTCAAACAAAATACAAGCTTTACGATCGATTGGACGCGCTTTCTGCCGGCGGCTCTACAGTTCAATAGCTCCGAGCTGTAGAAACATCGCTATATTTAAGGCAAATTTCCCCGGCCAGGGGGTCGTCTCTTTCCAGCAAATGGCTCTTTCAAGTTGTCTATGTCTCGATCACCTGCAGAGAAACTTCCTAGCTTGCCCTCTTGCGTGGGTGGATGCCTTTGTCTTCCCGCCCCCTTTCTGCTGGGTGTGTCCTGCTTCGCTCTTTGTTTCACGACCCCAGGTGTGAAAAGGCAGACGAACAGATGTTTAAATAACCAGTGTCATTTCTCTAATTCTGTTCCAAGCTTGTCTTGAGACAGTGTGTCAATCTGAGTGAAATGTTGATTGTGAATGTGTATTCAAACGTTTAAGCTCTTAGATAAAGCTAGAAATGTATACTTTATATTTATCTTTTAGCATTAATTTAAGTATGGCGTATACGTATAGTGTATAGTAATTTTTAATCCAACACAAGCAAACATTCTGTCCAATAGATCGCAGCAGTCACTACGTCGTCCGCAGCTAAAACAACAATGAAATTTGCTTAGATCCCGGCTATGACTGAGGACGAGAGGATACAGTCGACTCCAGCGGCTGATGCTTGGACATATTTTGGTTTCAAAATTGAAAGCAGATACGACTTCATCAAGAGTCATGTGGTCTGTAAATTCTGCAACACCAGAGTCAAGTACTCGACAATACTACAAATATATACTTGTTACTACAGTATCACAGTATATATCAAATTGTTGTCCGTGTAAATATTCTTTCATAGGACAGGACAGGACAGGACAGGACACCCTCCAAGTAGTGTTTTTTCTTTTTGACTTACGCTTATCCACTCTGACTCTCCGCTAACATTAGACCCCCGATCTGATGTGAGTGGCAGCGAATGGTGTTTAGTGTGAATGCGTGACCTCACAACTGTCTTTGGTCAACAGACACTTTCAGCTGGAGAAGCTTCTGGAAGAAGAACTTTGTCCGCCTTTAATCTAAGGTATGATTGTGTTTAAACAAAACCTGGTCACTCACTGGCCAGAGTTCCGTTCCTCCTGATTGGACACTCGCTCCAGGGCAGCGGGAACTGGAAGGACTGGAAGAAGTAGAAGATGCTCCAGCCGATGATCACGTTGTAGTAAAGACCCACGAAGCCGCAGACCTGGACAGAGACGCGTTATCGACGGATGCTGTCGGTCGACACACTCAGCAGCTAAACCTGGAGGATCACACATGAATAATGGAAACTCTCCTATCAGAGATATTTTTAGCTGCAGCCGAGCAGCTCCTCCATCCCATAAACCGCTGACATGAATTGTATATTGTTTGTTCCTCACACGCTAACAGCAGCTTCCGTAGCTTTGGAATATGACGTGTCAGCAAGAACTTCTCAGTGATTGTTGGGTCTGGAATCCGAAGGAAAAATGTCGTACCATCAGACTCGACATGCCGATCCCACCCAGGCGAGGACAGACGTAGTTCCAGACCCCGATGCTGCCGCGGCGGACCTTCTGACCCACAGCCAGCTCCAGGAAGAAGAGCGGGATGCCGATGATGAGGAGGAGGATGAAGTACGGGACCAGATACGCTCCTGAGGAACACCAATGGTTTAAATGGTCGCTCAGAACAAGTTTCTTTGTTTTTAATGATTTTTCTCACAAATGGTCCGGGGCCTCCGGGTCACATTGACCCAGAGATAAGGGTTAAATCATTCCTTCCTTTAGTGGTTAAGTTCCAGCTTGCACTGATCCACCAACTTCTGTCTTTTAATTTTCTTATCTTTTCATGATATTAATTTTAACTTACTAATATATATACATAACATTTCATACGGCATGTTGCCTTTGGAATCAAATCTTTATCAGCAGGAGAATAAAAAAAATATATATATATATAAATCTAATTTCAAAATTTACTAAAATGTCCAACCTTTCTTAAATGGAACAGTTACTGTTCATTAGCTCTTGAATAAAAAGACAACGGGACATGCTAACACATGCTAACATATGATAACACATGCTAACATACGCTAACACAAGTTAAAATGTGCTAACACATGGCAACACATGGTAACACGTGCTTACACATGCTAACACAAGGCAACATATACTTACAAATCCTAACATATGCTAACACATGTTAACATATGCTAACACATGGCAACACATGGTAACACATGGCAACACATGGTAACATATGCTTACACATGCTAACATATGCTAGCACATGCTAACATATGCTAACACATGGCAACACATGCTAACATATTCTTAAACATGCTAACACAAGGCAACATATACTTACACATGCTAAAATATGCTTACACATGCTAACATTTGCTAACACATATTCCCACATGCTAGCATATGCTAACACATGGCAACACATGCTAACATATGCTAACAAATGCTAACACTTGTGTCAAGCTTGCTGCTGCTGTTTAAATGTAACTTAACTCTTTTTATAAAGACAAGATCTTGTCAGTCTAATGTAAATGAAACTAATATTTGAGATGCCAAAAAAGGGCAACGATGTTTTTTGTTAAAGAACCTCTTGTCAATAAAAATGTTTACTGAGTTGAAAGTTCTAAAAGCGACTTCCATCTCTTCACTTTCCTTTTTTTTTAACAACACCTCAATAAAGTGTCAACATTCGCCTGGAAAGTATTGTTTTAAGAGCTTTAAGTATCTCAGGGTTTTGTTCACGAGTGAGAGATCGTGAGATCGACAGGCAGCAGTTATGCCCGACGATGCACCGATGTCTCTGGTGGTATAAAGAGAGCTAAGCTAAAAGGCGGAGCTCCCCTATGGTCGTGAACCCAACGAACAAGACGTTGGGTACAAATGACGAAAATCTGCTGGACGAGGAAATAAAATGAAGACAAAGAAGACGATGAGAT
Organism: Callionymus lyra; assembly: GCF_982586985.1. Classification (NCBI taxonomy): domain Eukaryota; kingdom Metazoa; phylum Chordata; class Actinopteri; order Syngnathiformes; family Callionymidae; genus Callionymus; species Callionymus lyra. The sequence goes on along the minus strand of NC_141827.1, from coordinate 10,251,428 downwards.
TCAAATCATGACAGAAATACATGAAGTTCCTGTTGGAGAAGAAAATGATGAAGACGTGAAAACTTCCATCAAAGATACGGCGGCGAGAAAATCGGTGGTTAACGAGATGGAAAGATACGTCTGACAGACAATCACGAGGAGATGCTTTCATCTCCTCGTGATTGTCTGTCAGACGCTGAGGCTGAGGAAAGTCAGCTCCACTGGCTGAGGAACGTCAGCTCCACTGGCTGAGGAACGTCAGCTCCACTGGTCTGAGGAACGTCAGCTCCACTGGCTGAGGAACGTCAGCTCCACTGGCTGAGGAACGTCAGCTCCACTGTCTGAGGAACATCAGCTCCACTGGCTAAGGAACGTCAGCTCCACTGGCTGAGGAACGTCAGCTCCACTGGCTGAGGAACGTCAGCTCCACTGGCTGAGGAACGTCAGCTCCACTGGTCTGAGGAACGTCAGCTCCACTGGTCTGAGGAACGTCAGCTCCACTGGCTGAGGAACATCAGCTCCACTGGCTGAGGAACATCAGCTCCACTGGCTGAGGAACATCAGCTCCACTGGTCTGAGGAACATCAGCTCCACTGGCTGAGGAACATCAGCTCCACTGGTCTGAGGAACGTCAGCTCCACTGGCTGAGGAACATCAGCTCCACTGGCTGAGGAACATCAGCTCCACTGGCTGAGGAACATCAGCTCCACTGGTCTGAGGAACATCAGCTCCACTGGCTGAGGAACATCAGCTCCACTGGTCTGAGGAACATCAGCTCCACTGGCTGAGGAACATCAGCTCCACTGGCTGAGGAACGTCAGCTCCACTGGTCTGAGGAACATCAGCTCCACTGGCTGAGGAACATCAGCTCCACTGGCTGAGGAACATCAGCTCCACTGGTCCGAACATGGCGTCTCTCACGAGAAGACAAATATTATCCCGGAGAAGGATTGAGTTACATCTACATCCGAGCTCTTCGTGTCGGAGCATCGGTCCGAGCGCGCGGGCGGCAGTAGTAATCGATCCGCTGCTAAATTTAGACCGCATGAAATAAAGGTCATTCAGAGGCAGCAGGAGATGGTCAGATGTTTCCACCGTGTCTTTGTGTGTGTTTGTGTTTGTGGTATCCCTTGTGCTGTCTAAGGGTCAAGGTTACCAGAGTGCCCGAAAACAAATGTGTTTGTGGTATCCCTTGTGTTGTATCTGGGTCAAAGTGACCCAAGGTCCCGAAAACAAATGTTTTTTTGGTATCCCTTGTGTAATCTCTGGGTCAAAGTGACCCGGAGGCCCATAAAACAAATGTGTTTTTGGTATCCCTTGTGTTATCCATGAGTCAAAGTGACCCAAAGGCCCATAAAACAAATGTGTTTGAGGTACCCCTTCTGTTATCTTTGGGTCAAATTGAGCCGGAGGCCAATAAAATAAATGTGTTTGTGGTATCCCTTGTGTTGTCTCTGGGTCAAGGTGACCCGGAGGCCCATAAAACAAAAGGGTTCGTGGTATCCCTTGTGTTATCTCTGGGTCAAAGTGACCCGGAGGCCCATAAAACAAATGTGTTTGTGGTATCCCTTGTCTTATCATTGGGTCAAAGTGACCTGGAAGCCCATAAAACAAATGTGTTTGTGGTATCCCTTGTGTTATCTCTGGGTCAAGGTGACCCAGAGGCCCATAAAAAAAAAGTGTTTGTGGTATCCCGTGTTATCTCTGGGTCATTTTTACAAAATGACCATCATAGTAGTCGACACGCTTGTGTTTATTTCTTGTGTGTGTTTGTTATTATTGTTTTTGTCGTTTGGTATTTAAATTGGTTTTTAAAATATATAATTTACTACAGTATTATGTGTATTTAATCCTGTTTATTTTGTGATTTTTCATTGAAAATATTTGTCGTCGTCTTCTTCAACGCTCATGTTGTGGGAAACAAAAACTGAAGTTAAAGTTATTTAAAAAAGAAAACTGATAACGGGTGTCCCAGCATGCATTGCAATGTTCTTAACTCTCTGTGTGATGGATCTTGGTTGTGTTCGGTCAGTAGAAGTTCTTCTTGTCATGGCAGGTGTTTGTTATCATCTCACCTCCTCCGTTCTTCTGGCACAGGTACGGGAAGCGCCAGACATTGCCGAGGCCCACGGAGAATCCCACCTGAGCCAGGATGTACTGCAGTTTGCTGTTCCAGGCCGGGCGCCCGTCATTCTCGGGCAGCTCGATCTGGGGGACCTTCTTCCCGGCCGCACCCCCGACGTTCAAGCTGCTGCTCTTGTAGTCCAGCGGCTCCTCGTGGGCCAGCAGGTCGGCCACCGACTCCGTGACATGCTCCAGGCTCTGCTCGCGCTGCGTCACTTTGCTGTTCTTCCGCATCAGGGAGGCTGAGCGGGGCCGCCGGGGAGCAGGGCGTTGGGGGTGGGATGAGCCGCGAGGAAGAGAGAGACTCCAGAGAAGATGGATGCAGGTGTGATGAGAGGAGGTTGGATACCTGGAGGTAAATAAATGTGACTAAACAATAAGTTCAGTGGTTGTTGTCAGAAGAACTTTAACCTCAGCAGGTGGAAACACAGTCTCACCTCGAGGGAGAAGAAGATTCATCTCACTTTCTTCTGAACCATACTGATGACATCTATATCTCCCTCCATCCATCCATCCATCCATCCATCCATCCATCCATCCATCCATCCATCCATCCATCCATCCATCCATCCATCCATCCATCCATCCATCCATCCATCCATCCATCCATCCATCCATCCATCCATCCATCCATCCATCCATCCATCCATCCATCCATCCATCCATCCCTCCATCCATCCATCCATCCATCCATCCATCCATCCATCCATCCATCCATCCATCCATCCATCCATCCATCCATCCATCCATCATCCATCCATCTATATGCCTTTTCACTCATTTCTCCATCCATCCATTCATCCATCATCCCTCTATATACCTTTCCACTCCTTTATCCATCCATCCATCATCCATCCATCCATCCATCCATCCATCCATCCATCCATCCATCCATCCATCCATCCATCCATCCATCCATCCATCCATCCATCCATCCATCCATCCATCCATCCATCATCCATCCATCATTCATCCATCATCCCTCTATATACCTTTCCACTCCTTTATCCATCCATCCATCATCCATCTATCATCCATCCATCCAGCCAGGTCCTATTCTTGTGAAATTACTAGTAACTAATTTGGTTTATTTTTATAGAAACATAAAGACTTTTGTTATTGTCTTACTCTGGAACTGTGACTAAAAATAACCATGAAAAAGTAAAGTACTAAGTTAAAATACCAAATCCTGCAAATTGTTGTCTTTAATTTCCTTTTTTTCTGGAAGCTTAAAGCCCCCCCCCCCTCCTCCTCCACACACTAAACCTCCCTAATCCCCTGTAGCAACATCCATCCTCACCCCTCTGGCAGAGATGTTGGTCCAACCCAAAAAAAAAAACCCAGAGGAAGTGATGCTGTAGTTGTCATGTGATCGTCTTCATCACTTATTGAGTCCCTTCACCAGAACAGCATCTGACGACTGTGAGTTCTAAAAAATGAAGATTATTCCTGATCATTTCCACAAACTGTGATGCAATAATCCAGCCATTCACAAGTCTTGATAATCCCACATGCATTAACCATAGAGCTCGCTCCGTCTTTTCATCCAACCCCACCAACACAAGACACGTCACATCTGACCGAGGCTGCATCATCCCGACACAACACCAATAATCCAGCTGCAAATAACACACACGGGTCACGTGACCCGAGCAGCTCAGCCCGAGGATTGTGACATGCACTTTTTATTTTTCAGCTTTTGTTTGTGTAACGTGACTTTAAATATATGTCATCACGTCACTTTATATCAAATATTGATATGGATAATCACATGACAATGAAGGTGTCCTCAAAATGACTTGATGCCACCTCAAGGTGACATTTTAAAGTTCTTCCACAGACACGTGCATTAAAATAAAGTAGTTGGTAAAAAGAGCAGACTGTTGGGAAATCACACTCAGTCATTAATCTTGTTTAGACTTGTTCATCCATCCACTGACCTGCGTGTTGTCAGCAGATCTATAGTTGAACGTGCTCGACTGCACAATAAATCAAATGAAGATAAAAAAAAAAGATCTAAAAAGATAAATAAAGTTAATTTTAAGACGTTACGTTTTAACTGCACAAATGATTTTAAGGTAAAATAAAACCGTTTAAAAAGACTAAATAAATATTATATTCCAAAGTGAACAACTCAATGTATCTGTTCTTGGTTCTTAACTTCTTATCTTTAAATGAAAATACATTAAAATAAAGACTTTTCTTACCTTCACTGTCCGGATGAGACGCGGGCTGTGTGGGTCAGTGATCCCGGAGCGCGGACTCGCAGGACGCTGGAGGGCGGCTTTAGAGTTGTGTCGCTTTCGTGACGCACTCAAATAATTCTGTGCGCCTACAAACAAGTCACCAGTCGTCCAGTGGTTCAGTGGTCCAGTCGAACCCGCGGCACCGCCTGGCGTGATGGGAGCGGATGGAGGCGGAGAAGAGATGCTGCGTGGTCAAGGTTATCCACTCCTACCTGAGGAAGCGTCGCTCTGACGCAAACTGACGTCATACTGACTAATGACGAGTTCAATTGATAAAAAAAAGAGGCGATTTCGGGGCAAGTGATGATGGAGGAACACGAGCGTTTTTTTAATGAATCCACAACAAAGTCAAGAGTGTTTTGGAAAAAAAAAAGGTAAAAAAAAAAGTCTCTTTTTTATATTTTTTGTTCCATATAATTCTAAATCAAAAGCTCACACATCCCCAGTGTTCCAGGGTTGAGGGCACAACACATATTGTAAGCAATTTCTTGAGTTTAATTTCAATTTCCTTTCTTTTGGGATCATTTAAAGAAAATAAATTAACATAATTTCATCACCGAATATTGACTTTAAATCTTTGAATCTTTAAATCAATTTGCTCTCGAGTGAATGTCATACATGATGACACCCATTAAAGACAGTAACAATAATAACTAATTATGTAAATAATTTAAAAATAACAATAAAATGTAAATATTTAAAAAGACAAGTATTGTTAACTGCTATTGAACAGGTGCCTGTGTGTAGAAGTGATAAAAAACATTTTTCCTAATTTTTAAAATCTTATTTTGTGTTCAAAATACTTTTGTAGTCAATTCGATAATGACGTCTCTAATGATGTAAAAAATAAAAGACTCTAATTGTCCATATTTTGTTCTTATTTATTTTTTTAAATCACTTTTACTTCTAATGTTTTTCTTTCTAATATTCTTAAATAACTATCACCTTTGAACCAACACAACGTCATAATGAACCTTTAAACATACACTCTGACTGAGGAACCTCCATGAAAGCCTCAGACTGATGCTTGAAAACATCTCAATTCGACGTCTTCACCTTGACGTTGAACCGCCCGCGTGGTTTTCTTCTCCTGAACTCGAGCCTCGACTGAACACTCTATCGCCTCGGACTCATAAATCAAACTCACATCTCAGCGACTAATCTCTAAACCGCCGAGGTGGTGAAGGCGGGAAACCATTTTTCTTCTTGACCCTTTCGATTTATTTTTCCTGCTTTTTCACACGGCTGCCATCTTGTTGTCTTCATCATCCAGGAACGTAACAATCAGAACCTTTACTACTGTGACTGAAAGCTCTTGTTATTTTTGTATTATTCGATTATTATGCTATAATCTTGACTATTGTTATAATAATGTTACATATTTATTTGTTGGGGTTCTTTATTACAAAATCTTTATAGAATAATAAAAAAGTAATTTTAACAGGCGACAGTCATGTATTTCCTCATAATATCGCCTTTTATATCAATATCTCAACGTAAATGGAAAAAAATAAAGGTTTAAAAATATGTAATTTAAATATGAAGTATATATAAAAAAGTTTAAAATATACAAATAAACCAGAAAACTAAAATAAAATAGATAGTATTTGGATACAAATTTAAATTTTAAACATAATAAAATAAAAGATAAGCTTTTTTATTTATTTTAATTTTGACTGGACTTTTCGTTTTATCTGACTTGTTTTTTTAATTTGTTTTTTCTTGATCATTTCTTTTCTCTGACCTTTTATTAATTTATTTATTTATTTCAACCTCTCCTTTTTTTGTGAACGAGTCTGCACCGAACATTCCCTCACGTACGTCTCCAGGGCTCACTCGACCCCTTCATTAATGGAACCTTCGATCAGTGTTAGTGAAGAAATAAAGTGGATTTTTACACCTGACACGAATGTATTACTGAAAACACGGGCCTGCGAGGGACCTGCTCACTGGACTGCAGCGAGTCTATCACGTGATGATTCAGTTTTTTTGTTTTGTTTTTTATCAACCTTGTGTCAGCAGTCTGGCAGGTCTGGGGGGACGCAGCAGTGTCGCTGCCCTCACTAGTTAGCAAACGACGGAGACTCCCGACTGAATCCAACGACATGTTGTCGGTGCTCTTTGTTCCACTTAAGTTCTTAGAGGGATTACGTTTGGAGGAGTTGTATCAGAAATATTGTCCACTTCAATCTCAGGCACCTCGAGGGAGACGGTCCAGCATCAAACTCTTAACACGTTTTTAAAAAATCTATCTTTTATGTGATTTAAGACGTAAAACTGGACGTGATTCACGTCGTAGTTAATATGAGTCTCAAGATTCTGCACTCTGGTTTCCTCCCACAATCTAAAAACACATGGAAGTTCATTCTAAATTGTCAAGGGTGTTTTTTTACAACTTTATTGACATGGTCACGGACGACGATGTGATTCTCACAAGCTGGAAAATTAAGCAATTGACTGATTTCTTTGTCATGAGCTTCATCCATTGAGCACAAAAGGATTTCATTGGATCAGCTCGCCTGTCAATCAAAACAGCTGATTTCAAGTTAAAGATGACTGGAATAAACTGATGAAATGTTGCGATTCTTCGACTCAATGAGTCAAATGATTCATCCAGTTAACTCATCAGATAAAAGTCGGGTCATGGCAAAAATTTAAGTAAGTAAGTAATTTTTATTTGTGTAGCGCTTTTCCAGACCAGGGTCACAAAGCGCTTAAACAATCGAAATAATATTCAATAAAGTATATATTTTAAAGATCAGTTCATTCTCAAGTTATATCTACATATAAATAATTCCTAATATATTAATAAATAATGATGAGTAGCTGTCGAGGTTATAGAGTGTTTGGTGTAAACTGTAGGTCAGAGTCTCAAAGAGAGAAATAAACCATTTTTTGTTATCAAGTCAGATGAGAAACTCTCCATCATCACACAGTTGTATTTAATTCTTTGTTGGTTTGACATCCTGTAGAGAGAAATGATGCAGATCTTCTTTTGTTTCTGCACCATTTTTCCTCCAAAATTCCTGCTCCGAGATGCTCCGAGATGCTTCACGTGTCTCCGTGACGTCGGCCTCCTCCCTCCTCGCCTTCCCGCTCCTCCGTTCACCTTCAGCTGCTTCTCCACTTCACAGCCCGGCTGGTGTAACGTTCTCCACCCACTTCCACTCACGTGCGCCTCTGCATCCGCAACCAGCGCATCCACCCAGTACTTTTCCTTCGTCTCATTCGTATTCCTCCCTCCCTCCCTCCCTCCATCCCTCCATCCCTCCCACCCTCCCCTGTGGTTTGTGTTTGTCTGGGTCACTCTCAGCTCCGAAAATAAACCTCCAGCTTGTCCCGGGACTGTGGCACCATCTATCCATGATTCTTCAGACTCACCGATGGATGTTGTGCTGCAGATACTTGTTTATTAAACATGGTTCCTTCACAGCACCGAGGGTGAGCAGGTGTGCCGGAGGAAGTGGGTCAAAGCTGTGAGAGCATCAGCCCGGTGTCACCGGGAACAACCTACAAAACCAACATTTTTTTTATATATCTTTACATCTTTACAGCACTTTGAGATCTCTGGTATCTGTTCAGTTGATGATGTCATCAATACATCCGGCCGAGAGAACCTGACACTGTTTTTTCTTCTTCATAACAATTGAATGTTTATTTCTCCTTCAACTTGAACTAGTTACCTGCAAATTTACATTGAAACGGATGTGTAAACTATTGAAAGAAATTTACAAACTATTTAAAAAAAATAAAGTTTTATTTTTACTATTGAAATGAATGTACAAACGATTGAAACAACTTGAAAACTATTTTAACACATTTACAAACTATTAGAATATCACAGAAAACAACACAAACAATTGAAACAGATTTAAAAATGATATAAACAAATGTACAACCTGATGAAACAAATCTGTAAACTATTTGACAAACTTGAAAACAATTGAAAAATATTTACATTAAATCATATTATAAAAACTCTTAGACAAACTATTGAATTACGTTTTAAAAACGATTAAAAGAAATCACAAATTATTTAAAAAATAAATGAAAAAACAATTTAAAAAATGTAACAAACTATGGAAACAAATTTATAAACTATAAAAACAGATAAAATAAATTATATAAACAAATTTACAACCTGTTGAAAAAAATCTACAAATTATTTGAATCAATTTCAAAAACTCTTAAATAAACTATAGAAATTATTTTAAAAACGATTTAAATACATTTATTTTGAAACACATTAAAAAATATTTAAACAAATTAACAAACCGTAAAAAAAAATTTAAAAAAATTAACAAACTCTATAAAGACATGAACAATTCTGAAACAAATAAACAAACTATTGAAACCAATTCATCAAATTTTAAAGCAAATTTACAAATTTACTGAAAAATATTTTTCAGTATTTTAAACAACATTTTGTTTAAAAAAAATAAAAAAAACAAATAGAAATTAAAAAAGGTACTATATTTATGCTGCCCTCATGAGGTCATAGTAAAACTATTAAACTGACGATGGAGAAATGTTTCTGACAACTAATAATTGTATTATTTATTAGTATTAGTAACTATAAATATAATTTGTAAAAAATCCTTCATTTTTTAAAGTATTTTATATTTTCTCAACACGTGATGAAGACAGCGACTTAACTTAATAATCACAGCAACATGATTATTATTATTATTATTGTTTTTATTATTATTATTAAAAGATATTTCTAGTGGTCCTGCTTTGAATGATCCGCAGCCTCTTCCCAAAAGTAAAATTCCTTTTTCGAGAGAGTTTCTTGTCCATCTAAACACAATGAAAGTAAACATTAAATAAATCCTGTCATCATTGAAACGTTCATCTTCTTCATCCCTCTCTACTCTTGCTCTGACGGCCGTCACAACATGAGCCGATGTCGCCTGGATTCATATCTGCTGGCTGGTGACTGATGGTAAAATCTGATCTGTGACTGAGCATCTGTCCGAGGTCAGAGGTCACGCTGTTCACCTAAATGATGCACGAAAATAGAAGTCAGTATCTCTCGCTAATCTTCCGCCTCATTTCCTGTCCGTTACATATGTGATCGTGTGATTGCGTTGCTGGGAATTTTGTGGAGATTTCCTCATTTCTCTGCTTTTTACAGACATATTTAAAAACCATATTATATGGCACATTGGCTTGACCCGGGGACATGTGACGGTCTCTACAGGACTCTCACCAGATGGCCTCTCCAACGGGGGCCGGTCGTGTTCAACGGGTGGAGGCCGAGGCTGCTGTCCCCGTTTTTGTTTTGGGCAGAATAATCCTTTTAAAACACATCAAAGCACACAACATTGTTGCACACACACACAAGCGTGCGGTAAAAAAGACATGCGGGATTAAAGAACCTCACATGTCAGATTCTCACTGCACTTGGTCTTGAAAGAGAGAGTTTGTTAAACACGCAAATCAGTTGGAAATGCTTTGACTCACAGTAGGAGCAGAAAAGACATGATGGTAAAAACACAATCATGTAAATCGTACACACACTCTCCAGCCAGAGACTTTAATCCTACTGAGTGGGAGTGCCCTACATGCATGCAGCTTCAACCTTCGTGCATCCCTGATGATCACAAAAAAGACACTCAAGGAATCATTTATAGAACAAAACACCTTTCAGGAGAGGAGAATAATATATTTATATAGTTATTCTAATGGTGGTTTTAATATGATTCTATAGCATTCTAACCATATATTACATTAATCGTGAAGTATATACACCCACCATTCATTTCAGAAGTGGATTAATATGGATGTGTGAGTAAAAAAATGGAAATAAATTCTCTATATCAGGTCATAGTGGTGGTGCGAAGATGCACGCCTGACCCCTGGTGGTGACAGGGGAGAAGACACAATATTAATGACATTAAATAAGATAAGATCAAATGAGATTACTATTTATTAATCCCACAGTGGGGAGAGTACATTGTCATAAATGAACATTCGACAAAAACATATTCTGTAAATGTTATTTTTCTTATTACGTTGATCTCAGAACTATGATTACATTTCGTTTTTAAATCGGGTTTATTTCGATATTTACATTTCTCTCTTTATTATTATTATTTATTGTTGTAACCACTCTTTTCAAATGAATGCTGCGCTAATAAAACTTAATTAATAAATAAAAACTATTCAATGCTTTGTATGCTTTGACGAGGACTTATCATTTAACTCACACATAAAACAAATCTCACGGACTGCCTACTTCCACCTTCGTAACATTTCAAAAATCAGGCACTTCCTTCCTTTAGATGCTGCTGAAAAACTCATCCATGCTTTTGTAACCTCAAGGCTGGACTATTGTAACTCTCTTCTGTCAGGATGTTCTAAGAAGTCTCTCAGAACTCTGCAGCTCGTGTCCTGACTAAGACTAAGAGGCGCGAACACATTTCCCCTGTACTGTCTTCCCTACATTGGCTTCCTGTAGAATTTAGAATACAATTTAAAATCCTTCTCCTAACCTATAAAGCCTTACATGGTCTCGCACCAACATACACTAAAGATTTAATCCAAACTTACCAACCCTCTAGGACCTTACGATCCTTAAACTCTGATCTATTAGTTATACCACAAATCTCTAAATGTAGATTTGGAGCCAGGGCCTTCAGTTTTCAAGCCCCTCTGCTGTGGAACCAACTACCGGCTTCAGTCCAGAGGGCAGACACCCTCTCTATGTTTAAAAACAATCTTAAAACCTTACTTTTCGATAAAGCCTATAACTAACTTAACTGTTTATCTTAGCTGCTATGGACTCTCTTATACTCTCCTCTTTTTTTCTCACTATAATTTCCCTCACTCCTCTCCTTATCCACCTGTCTACCCCCCCATCCTTCCTCCCAGCCGGTCAAAGCGGCAGGCCGTCAACAATGAGTCTGGTTCCGCTCGAGGTTTCTGCCTTCTAAAAGGAAGTTTTTCCTCGCCAAAGCTCACTGTACTGTGTTTCGCTTCTTGCTCTTTGTTGAATTGCTGGGATCTATTTTTCCTTAATCAACTATAGTCTTATTTCAACTGTATAGTGTCTTGAGATAACTGTGTTATGCTAAGACACTTTAAATAAAATTGAATTGAATTGAAACATTTTCAGAAGAATCTTTCTTTTCCAGACCGTCTATGCCAGGCAGGCGCTTTCAGTTGAGTGACACGAGGTCAGACCAATGAACATCCTCCATGTAGGGTGGGCGGAGCTTCCTGTACAGTAGTAGACTCATCCAAGATGGCGACTATGTGACTCGTCCGAGGCTCGTCCCGAGTTTTGAAACAAATTCCACACGGTTTCGGTGGCAAACAGTTCGTCTGTTGGATCCGCGGACCGTCACTCGCCACTATCGACTCGGTCTGAAATGAAAGGACGTGAACAGTCGCCGGTAAAGAAACGTTCTCGGGCGCCAGATGATAGCAGAGACCGAGGAGGAAATAGCCGGAAGCCTGGAGCTCCGGTGACCGTCAACGGCAGCAGCTCGTCCCGACGGAACCTGCACCATGACAAGCGAGACATGAGGGAACCGAACGGACACGGCTCGTCCAGCCGGTGCGGCGGCGGCAGCTTCGACTACGCGGTGAAGAGCAACGGAGGCGCCAGACCCGGCGGCATGGACGGGCATTGGGGGGCCGAGCCCGCCCCCGCCCCCAGGGTCAGCCTGACCCGCACTGTTAGGAAGGTAGTTTTTTTTTTTTACATAACAGTTCAACCCTCTGCCCTGTCGAACGAAACCAAAGCGCTGTCCTATTACAGATGATGTACATGTACAATGTTATATAGATCAACTATTTAGTTATTTCCATGTGAGAACACACGACAACAATCCGGGATTGAAAATATGTTTCGTTTATGATCTTCTTCGATCTGTCAACACACATCCATCAATGTCAAGAGAACAGCACACCCAAGTGGTCATTAGGTTCCACTATAGTTATTGTTATCATTTGACATTAATGGTTACAGTTGCTTATAGAGTCAGTCATTGGTTTTGGTTTCAGTTTGAACATCAGTAATACGCTGACAAGAAAAGGTAACAAGGAGAGCAGGAAGCAGCTTCATCAGTGTCTACTGAACACACACTGAAGTCAACCCGAACACTGGAGTGGATTTAAACTGAGAGTCGCTGCAGCTAAAGCCTTTACTTGAACTCACCAAGACACCTGCCTTGGACTTCGGCTCAGTTCAGTGCTTTTAAAAACAAGTCTCCTGTAGAATGAGCCTATATTGTCATGATGGTCATTTGGTGACTTTAAAAAAAACCCTATTTTTCAGCATCTGGGCTTCATCAAGTAGTCAAACAGATCACACATCACACCTCACATGATTTTGTTCAATGAGATGACAACTAATTTGATGTTCAATCAAGTGTTCAGGCTGTTTTCAGTGCCTATTGTTTTTAGTAGAAGTGAAGCTGTGGTGCTTTAGTTTAATAAATGGACACGGCACTAAACTTTGGTTTTTAGTTTTTTTTTGATTTTCGTCACTTTTTAGTAATGGGAGGATTATTTCTCTGTACTGTGCGAGTCGACCCAGAGCCATTGTTCAGCCTGAAGCCAATACGTTTTTAGGTTGAAAATTTTGCCCCCCTGAAAAAATGTAATGCCCCCCCTTAAATGTTTTTCTGCAGCCAGGTTTGGGAGGCGCGGACATCCGGCCCCGGCCTCCCCCGGAGAGCGATTACCGGACCCTGAAAATAAGCGGCATTTGGTCTGAGCTGAGCGACGGCGAGGTCGAGGACGGCCTGTTCGACGAGTTCATTAAATACGGGGACGTGAGTTTTAAGTTCAGCCGAGAGAACGAGCAGCGGGTGGTGTTTGTCAACTTCAGGAGGCCCGAAGACGCCCGCGCCGGGAAGCACGCCCGCGCCGGGAAGCTGATGCTCTACGACCGCCCCCTGCAGATAGACCCGGTCTACGACAGACTCCGGAGCCGCTCCCCCGTTTCCAAAGAGATGTACCCCCCGGTGACCCGACACGTCCCCCCACAGAGGCAGCTCTCACCCACTGGTGTGGGCTACAGAGACTACCGGCCCCACCACAGAGACATGGAACACCACAGAGACCTGGACCGAGGGAGAGACTTTCCCTGCGACTCCCGGAGCAGACCCCCTTTTGAGCCACCCGCCTTCCACGACGAGGACATCGAGGCGCCCGAATTTGACAAAAAGGCGAACAGGACGTTGTTTCTTGGCAACCTGGACGTCAGGGTGACGGAGAGTGAACTCCAGAGGGCGTTTGAGTGCTTCGGGGTGATCACCGAGGTGGACATCAAGATACCCAAGCGGGGTAAAACCAGCCACTATGGATTTATCAAGTTTGAAAATCTGGACATGGCCCATCGTGCCAAGCTCGCCATGGACGGGAAAGTTTTGGGGCTCAACCCGATAAAAATCGGCTACGGCAAACCTACGCCCACCACCAGACTGTGGGTGGGGGGGCTCGGGCCCTGGGTGTCACTCCTTGCCCTCGACAAGGATTTCAACCGCTTCGGCACCATCAGGACTATAGACTACAGGGAGGGGGACGTGTGGGCCTACATTCAGTACGAGAGTCTGGTTGCTGCCCAGGCCGCTTTTACAAACATGCGGGGGTTCCCTCTTGGTGGTCCGCACAGAAGAATCCGGGTGGACTTCGCAGACACAAAGCACCCCATCCACACCCAGCAGCCGCTCATGCCCCTTTCGCTGTCGCCATATCACGTTCCAGAGCCAGAGAGGTCTCCTTCGTTTAGCTTCAGAGACCGAGACATTTCCCCCCCCGCCGAGTGGTCGGGCCCCGGGATACACGACAGGATCCGAGGCGGCGGCGGCTACGAGGTCCGAAACAGAACCTTCAACCCCAAGAAGAGACCTCTGGAGCAGGGCTGGCACCCCGAGCGGTCTCCTGAGTTTGGTCGCCGGCGACACGGCCGGTCCATGGACCGGAGCTCTTTTTATTAATATTTCTAGTGGTCCTGCTTTGAATGATCCGCAGCCTCTTCCCAAAAGGAAAATTCCTTTTTCGAGAGAGTTTCTTGTCCATCTAAACACAATGAAAGTAAACGTTAAATAAATCCTGTCATCATTGAAACGTTCATCTTCTTCATCCCTCTCTACTCTTGCTCTGACGGCCGTCACAACATGTCGCCTGGATTCATATCTGCTGGCTGGTGTACGGTGTACATTTTAGGACATCGTCAGGTATCAGACCAAACGGCTTCATCCTTCAGACGAAGCAGCCTTAGGATTCATACAAAACAACATTAGATGGATAATTAAATAGATAATTTTATTTATCTGAGTTTGGAAATTCACAATTCAAGCAGAAGATTTACAGATGAACACATTTTAAAAAAAATAAAAAGCAAGAATACAAAGTTTTGCTAACTTTGGGAATGTCATATTAGACAAAACGACATCAGATAGCATCTGGGAAAAAAAATCACCGGAGCATTTTATTTCGAATGAAACCGGAAATACATGTGACATCACACGTCAACATGCCATCGGATTTTGTAGTATAGTTATCACATGAATTTTGGTTTTCATTCGAAATGAAATGATGCGTTTATTATTTTTTTCTATATGCTATCCGATGTGCTTTTGGCTGATATCACATCGTTATCGTGTGCATTTCCGGTTTCATTCGCAATAAAACGGTACGTTATTTTTTTCCCCAGATGCTATCTGATGTCGTTTTGTCTAATATCACGTCGTTATCACATGCATTTCCTGTTTTATTTGAAATAAAAAGGAGCGATTTTTTTTGTTTCTGATATAGTTTTGTCTGGGGACTTTTATTTTGAAGGTTGACAAAGTTCGATCTGACGGAGGTTTGTCTGAGGCTGCTTCGTCTGACGGATGAAGCCGTTTGGTCTGATACCTGACGATGTCCTAAAATGTACACCGTACTGGTGACTGATGGTAAAATCTGATCTGTGACTGAGGTCACGCTGTTCACCTAAATGATGCACGAAAATAGAAGTCAGTATCTCTCGCTAATCTTCCGCCTCATTTCCTGTTCCTTACATGTGTGATTGCGTTGCTGGGAATTTTGTGGAGATTTCCTCATTTCTCTGCTTTTTACAGAACTATTTAAAACCATATTATATGACACATTGGCTTGACTTGCTGTTATTTTCAGACCATCAAAATAATGCTGGCGAAAAAATATGAGGAGGAACGGGAACGAGTGAAATTGGAAGTACAGCAAGCTGTGTCAGTGAGTATAATGCAGGGGTGGGCAAACTCGGTCCTCAAGGGCCGCAGTGGGTGCAGGTTTTTGCTCCAACCGATCGAGCATGCACATTTTAACCAATTAGGTTTCAGCTAAAACAAGCAACACCTGACTGACAATCAACTGATTACACTCCTAAGACACCTGATTGGTCAAAATGTGTCCTCTTGATCGGTTGGAACAAAAACCTGGACACCCTGCGGCCCTCGAGGACCGCGTTTTCCCACCCCTGGTATAACGGCTGACATGTGGACATCTGTAAACATGGAGGCTTACTTGGCTCTTACCTGTCACTACATAAATGATAATTTGCAGTTGTGTACATCTGTGTTGGGAGTGCAATACTTTCCACAAAGTCACACTGCAGACAATTTGGCCCAGGTCAAAAGGGGCATCATGGCGGACTGGGCCATAACTAATAAAGTAAAGTGTTTTGTATTTTTACATATTAACTACAGTATATGTATTCAAACATGAACTAAAACTAACAGTTTATATTTGTTAATTTTAAACATGTCTGATTTAAATCTCACTATTTTAAATAAGTTCAGATGTGCTCCAGTGTAAATGTTTATATTTTAAATACACGGTTATTAACAAGAATACTGCATTTACAGAGGCGACCAGTGGATTATTTAAATTTTAGATGAAGTTTAACGAGAATAAAACTGTTAATCAGTAACTTCACATCATCATCGCTTTGTCTGATGGTCTCTGAGCGTCATTAGAATGTGTGTCTCACCTGCACCTGTTTAACGTGTTTGGGTTTGAGCGTATTCTTATTATATTCGTGAGATAAAGGTAATTAACAAATAGTCATCATGTGATGTTGTATTAATACAAGTGTGTTTTAATCACATGAGGAAAACTGGCATTTGTTGCCCTTTCATTGGAACCTGCAGCTTCACTTTGATGGAACCTACATGATGTTTGTGTGACTCTCGAAGAGAAGACCTGAAGCCATCAAACACGCATTATTTTGTTCGATATATTATTAAAAAAACAAGCTTTTAATTCTATATCGTTTTTCTGAATTGCGTAAAATGACTGTCGGGAAGTCCGCACGTTTTGCTCTTTTTATTCTCGGTTCATATGAACTTTGCCGTGCGTACACTGGAAGAGGCGTCTTCAATCAAATTGACAACCAATCGGCGCGATAACCATTTGATTGACATGCACAGCAGCCAATCTGAGCTCTTCACTATTTTTCTTATCATATTTTAATGAACTATATTCAATGGAAACCGTCTTTGAGAGCTAATCCCCCCCAGGATCTGTGTCAACCTCTTCCTCGTTGAGACAACACCAGACCAGGTGGGATTAACATTCCACCACTTTGCCTGAGTAATCACAGCAGGAAGGGTGATAGTTCAGGGTAATAAGTTCCTTTTAGCCCGAGTTCCCAAAGAAATTTGGGAAATGGTCAAGCTGAAATGGTCAAGCTGACCCTTCAGTGACCAGGTCTACAACACTTCATGCAAGACTCTTCCCAACAAGATCAGATAGGAGGAACTTTATGGCTTCCTGCAGATGCAGAGTCTGTGAAGATGCTATTCAACAATGAAACCATTAACAGATGTCTTCACAGGCAAAATGTGTGTCTTGGATAATATTTATTGAAATGTTTATTACCTGCTTAAAGAAATATACTTGTAAGTGAATGGAGCTACAGTACGTGCAAGGTGTTTGAAGTTATCAGAATGAAGAAAGAAATCACATATGAAATATAAGAATTTAATGAATCATTATCAAAACCTTCATTTTGTTAATACTTATCCTAAATTTGTCATGTTTTGGTGTTATTTTTATGTCTGTGCTCCGTGGGAAAATAATCTAGAAAAAACAATAGTTTTAAAGCATTTTTGATGTACATATGATTTTTCTTGTGTGACTAGAAGAAAAGACGACTGAGAAGGTGAGAAGGTGAAGGAGGAGGGAGGTGTCAGTGTTGAGGATCCTTTTCCCGCAGAAGAAACGTCAACCAATCATAGGGGTTTGCCCCTTTTTACGATAGCTGAGTTTCAGCATCAAAATGATGTTCAACTTAGAGAAAATCGTGTTGTTTCCTCCAAAAGAAAGAACGACCTCTTAACATCAGGGTGTACCTCGTGACATCAGGGTGTATCACCTCCCGCGTGATAAACTGGGTCTTCACCAACTTTGCTTTCAAGACGAAACTCCGGTCTCCTGACTTCAGCTCCTGCAAGCCCAACCTGAGGACCGCGCTGAAAGACCTGCTTCCAGCATCCTTCCAGACTCCGCAAAGTTTTCGTGAGTCTTTTCAATCTTGACCAGACCGGTCCGATTGTTCAAATATTCGCAGCCCGTCTCCCCGACTGCCAATCTCCATCGAGAAGCAAGCAGCCCGTGAATCATCCTTACCTCCCGTAAGAAGCAAGTGTTCCTGACCTAAAAGACTTTCCTTCCGCGAAGTGAACCTTCCTGGCGTTCAGCGCTGTTCACTCGAGGTGTCTACAACCAAGAAGTCAACACTGTGGACCGAACGCAATCGCTTGGCCGCCTCGTCGAAAGAACTTTGATCCCCTCGTTCCTGACTGTCTCATCCTCATCGTCGTCTCCTTCACCCATCCTCCCCTCCAACTCCGTTGGCATCCACTCACCTGCCACCTTCATCTGGTCTCCAGCTGCTGCCTAAACCTTCATTCAACATCTACCGTCAAGTAAGAAGCTGATCACTTCATCTTGAACAAATTGATTTGTGTCTGGATTGTTTAATATGCAGGTAGTCCAGTAAGATTTCGTACACGATTCTTTTCCCTTTTCCGTTTTTATTCTCGGTTCCGAAACTTACATTACATGCTCATTTTTGTCATTCATTATTCATTCCTTTTTAAATAAATTTATAAAACGTCACGTCGTTGTTCGCGTCTCTATTCTGGTGTAATTAACGGTCAATTTAAGAGCCTCTTACTCAGTAAAGAACAGATAATCACGACAAAAAGTAGTAAACTTCAGTTAAAGGAGATAGATTAAAACTAGTGTTTCATAGTTAGTTAATTAGGCCGATTAATTAATTATTATCCACGTAAATGTAATAGTTTCCCTTGCACTATAAAACAAGGGTGGTGTCCCTTTTCTTCAGGTAAATCTTACCTAGAGGCAATTTTAAAGTTAAATCTATACCAGAACTTGGATGTTCTGAAAATAAACCTTTTCATAAGGAATATAAAACTACTACAATATTTTATTAAATCAAGCGATCTGCTTCGCAATCGACGTATTGGACACCCATGTCTTAAAGGGACAGATGCGCCTTATAGTTTATATATGAATGAAGTTCGAAAATATACCATCTGGAGTCATTAAGTGTGTTGACCCCAGCGACACTTCTTGACCCCAGATTTAAATCACTCGGGTTCCGTAGTTCCACAAAATGGAACGAGGCCATCATTCGGCTACGTTCCGAATGTACGTCGGTCATCGGACACACAAATGAGCCCCTACCAGGACCATCTGCAGAACAGCTGTCTGCACCCACTTCAGGCATTTATTCAGCATTATTTGTTTGTTGTTGTTGTTTGAAATCATGTAATAAAATGCATATTTGTTGTTTTTAAGATGACCTTTGGAAACATCTTGACATGGAAGTGGGAAGGCAGACAAAAAACTCTACTGCAGATGCCGTACAAGAGGTCCAACGGTACCTGGCAGAGGGAAATGTCCCTAGGTCCCAGGACCCCTTAAAATACTGGGAACATCAAAAGAACCACCTTCCCCAACCTCTTCCAGCTGCAGTTCCTCTGCACTCCAGCCTCCTCTGTGCCCTGTGAGGGGCTCTTTTCCAAAGCAGGAGATATAATTACCAAGAAGAGAAACCGTCTGAAATTTAGCACATTGGAGAAACTGATTTTTTTGAATAAAAATGGGTAAAAAAAACAAAAAAACCGTCCACAAGCATTCTTATTCACATTCAACATGTTCTCTTAGATGTCCATGTTATGATACATGTTATTGACTATATATATATTATATTGACTGTATCTAAAAAAGAAAAAAAAAGGAATGTTATTTAAATGAAGATATGAAATAATACTATATGAAATACAATGACTTGGATTATATTATTGTATATACTAGGTCATAAAATCAGTGTCAGTTGAGTCGGTTCATAGGTTGCCTGTAGGGATTTTTAATGTCCAGTAGATGTCAGTATTCATTGACACAGTATCAATACAGTGTTGCTATGTGTTGAAACGTTTCATGACGCCTCATCGACCCATCACTAGCTGCTGTCCCCGTTTTTTGGGGGGCAGAATAATCCTTTTAAAACACATCAAAGCACACAACATTGTTGCACACACAAGCGTGCGGTAAAAAGACATGCAGGATTAAAGAACCTCACATGTCAGATTCTCACTGCACTTTTCACAATGCTTTGACTCATAGTAGGAGCAGAAAAGACATGATGGTAAATACACATCATGTAAATCGTACACACACTCTCCAGCCAGAGACTTTAATCCTACTGAGTGGGAGTGCCCTACATGCATGCAGCTTCAACCTTCGTGCATCCCTGATGATCACAAAAAGACACTCAAGGAATAATTTATTGAACAAAACACCTTTCAGGAGAGGAGAATAATATATTTATATAGTTATTCTCATGCTTGTTTTAATATGATTCTATAGCATTCTAACCATATATTACATTAATCGTCAAGTATATACACCCACCATTCATTTCAGAAGTGGATTAATATGGATGTGTGAGTAAAAAAATTGAAATAAATTCTCTATATCAGGTCATAGTGGTGGTGAGAAGATGAGCACGCCTGACCCCTGGTGGTGATAGGGGAGAAGACACAATATTAATGACATTAAATAAGATAAGATAAGATAAGATAATTTTATTAATCCCACAGTGGAGAGAGTACATTGTCATAAATGAACATTTGACAAAAACGTATTCTGTAAATGTTATTGTTTCTTATTACTATGATTATTTTTAGTTTTTTAATCGGTTTTAATTCGATATTTATATTTCTCTCTTTATTATTATTATGTATTGTTGTAACCACTATTTTCAAACGAATGCTGCGCTAATAAAACTAAAATAAATGTCATCAATAAAAACGATTTAAAGATTTTCAGAAGAAACTTTTTTTTCCAGCCCGTCTATGCCGGGCGGGCGCTTTCAGTTGAGTGACACGAGGTCGGACCAATGAACATCCTCCATGTAGGGTGGGCGTAGCTTCCTGTACAGTAGTAGACTCATCCAAGATGGCGACTATGTGACTCGTCCGAGGCTCGTCCCGAGTTTTGAAACAAATTCCACACGGTTTCGGTGGCAAATAGTTCGTCTGTTGGATCCGCGGACCGTCGCTCGCCACTATCGACTCGGTCTGAAATGAAAGGACGTGAACAGTCGCCGGTAAAGAAACGTTCTCGGGCGCCAGATGATAGCAGAGACCGAGGAGGAAATAGCCGGAAGCCCGGAGCTCCGTTGACCGTCAACGGCAGCAGCTCGTCCCGACGGAACCTGCACCATGACAAGCGAGACATGAGGGAACCGGACGGACACGGCTCGTCCAGCCGGAGCGGCGGCGGCAGCTTCGACTACGCGGTGAAAACCAACGGAGGCGCGGACATCCGGCCCCGGCCTCCCCCGGAGAGCGATTATCGGACCCTGAAGATAAGCGGCCTGGGCTCTCAGCTGAGCGACGGCGAGGTTGAGGACGGCCTGTTCCACGAGTTCAGCAAATACGGGGACGTGAGCGTGAAGATCAGCCGAGAGAACGAGCAGCGGGTGGCGTTTGTCAACTTCAGGAGGCCCGAAGACGCCCGCGCCGGGAAGCACGCCCGCGGGAAGCTGGTGCTCTACGACCGCCCCCTGCAGATAGACCCGGTCTACGACAGACTCCGGAGCCGCTCCCCCGTTTCCAAAGACATGTTCCCCCCGGGACCCCGACACGTCCCCCCGCAGAGGCAGCTGTCACCCACCGGTGTGGGCTACAGAGACTACCGGCTCCAGCAGCTGGCTATGGGCCGCATTCCTCCTCCCCCTCCGCCCCACCACAGAGACATGGACCACCACAGAGACCTGGACCGAGGGAGAGACTTTCCCTGCGACTCCCGGACCAGACCCCCTTTCGAGCCACCCGCGTTCCACGACGAGGACATCGAGGCGCCCGAAGTTGACCAGAGGGCGAACAGGACGTTGTTTCTGGGCAACCTGGACATCAGGGTGACGGAGAGTGAACTCCAGAGGGCGTTCGAGCGCTTCGGGGTGATCACCGAGGTGGACATCAAGCGAGCCGTGCGGGGTCAGACCAGCAACTATGGATTTATCAAGTTTGAAAATCTGGACATGGCCCATCGTGCCAAGCTCGCCATGGCCGGGAAAGTTTTGGGGCGCAACCCGATAAAGATCGGCTACGGCAAACCTACGCCCACCACCAGACTGTGGGTGGGGGGGCTCGGGCCCTGGGTGTCACTCCCTGCCCTCGACGAGGAGTTCGATCGCTTCGGCACCATCAGGACTATAGACTACAGGGAGGGGGACGTGTGGGCCTACATTCAGTACGAGAGTCTGGTTGCTGCCCAGGCCGCTTGTGCTAACATGCGGGGGTTCCCTCTTGGCGGTCGGGACAGAAGAATCCGGGTGGACTTCGCAGACACAGAGCACCGCATTCACACCCAGCAGCCGTTCATGCCCCTCCCGCTGTCGCCCTATGACATCATCCCCCCACCATATCACGTTCCAGAGCCAGAGAGGTCTCCTTCGTTTCGCTTCAGAGACCGAGACATTTTCCCCCCCGCTGAGTGGTCGGGCCCCGGGATACACGACAGGATCCGAGGCGGCGGCGGCTACGACGTCATGGAGCGCAACGACAGACCGGCGTGGCCGGAACCCGACAACCACGAGGTCCGAAACAGAACCTTCAACCCCAAGAGGAGACCTCTGGAGCAGGGCTGGCACCCCGAGCGGTCTCCTGAGTTTGGTCGCCGGCGACACGGCCGGTCCGTGGACCGGAGCTCGGGCGGGAGCAGCAAAGACAACGGGCACATCAGCGATCCTGACCGTCCACCCTTATCTGGCAAGAACTCCCCGGAGCGGCCGAACTCGGGGGTCAAGAAGCGACGAACAATCAGTCCCACCTCGCCAGAGAACAGACGTAGAGCCAGAGACGGTGTCAAGAGTCCCGCCAAGTCCAAGCTGGAGGAGCAGACGCTGGCTCAGGTGTGGCAGGGGGCGCTCCTGCTCAAGAACAGCAGCTTCCCCACCTCCCTGCACGTGCTGAGCGGCAGCGCGGCCGCGGCCAAGAGTCTCCTCGTCCAGGGGTCGACGGGGGGCCCGGTGTCGCAGCTAAAGATCACACAGCGCCTCCGCATGGACCAGACCAAGCTGGACGAGGTCTCCCGGCGCATCAAGGCGGCGAGCGACGGCGGGTACTCGGTCCTCCTCGCCGTGCCGGGGGCGTCCGCGGAGGAACCGGCGCCGGAGGGCGAGAGACCCCTGAAGAACCTGGTCCTGTACCTGAAGCAGAAGGAGGCGGCGGGGATCATCAGCCTTCCCGTGGGGGGCCCCCGCGACAAAGACCAAGCCGGAGTCCTTCACGCTTTCCCCCCCTGTGAGTTCACGAAACAGTTCCTGGATGAATCGGCCAAATCTTTTGTCAAATCCGAGGAAGACTACATGGTGATGGTCATCGTCAGCGGATCGCCATGACGACACGACGCGGATCCTTGTGATAATCCTTTTGTTTAATGTACATATTGATGTAAAGATATCAACAGATTCTACTGAGAGTTAAAAAAGATTCTAGACTATAAATCACAAGAATGAATCACCAGAAATTAACCTTTAAGAGTTTTCAATACGAGGAGTTTTGTCTTTTGAAAAATGTCCTGAAAAGATCTGATGAGTTGAAGGTTCTATTCATTTCAAAAGATGCTAAAAAAAAAAGTACACTTTTAAGACTTTTTAACATTTCCATATCTTTTTTTTTGTTGTTGTTCCAGCGGTGAACGTTTGATTTAATCAGCAAGACTTTTGTATCTAAGAGTAAATTCGAGAAGCTTCATATGATGAATATTTCTGAAATGATAACATAATTTTCTTTTTTTTTCTTTAAAGTTTCGCAATATTTTGTTTTTCTGTCATTTTAATGAAGCCTCAGGTGATTTTTGAATGTTTTATGTTCGAAGACATCGTGACTCAGGACCGTCACTCGCTCGCCTCGTCTGTCCCAGAAATGTTGCTTTTGTCTGATCGCTCTCACGTGGAGAGAGAGAAAAAAAAAAGAAAGAAATGTTTGTACCCTGAGTTTCAGGAGAGAGAGTGGAGATATCATCCTGCGCCTGCTCATAGATCTTTGTCTCAATAAATTTACTCTTTCCTGGAAAACTCACGTGCCTCGGAAGACGACTTTTGTGACCTTTTCTGTTCTGGGAGTTTGTCGCTGCGACACTTTGACACGGCGGGAGTTGTTCCCGCAATAAGGAGAGGAAGTTTTTCATGTTGTTTCCGACGTCTTATTTCAACAAGATTTCGGACCAGCGAGTCCGCCGTAGAATACTTTGAAAAAGTACATGATTCCATCAGAAGTTTGAGCCCCGGAGTTTCCCGCTCAGGTTTTTTTTCCCTCCTTAAATCCTGGTCCAGCAGGAAGTTCCTCATCTCGTTGTTCGTCTGCTCCTGCTTGGAGATCAGCGCTTTGCTTCTGCGCTCCGTGTTTGAAGGCCGGAGCAGGAAGTCTCCATGTTTAGCTGATACTGATACCGAGCACGTCTTTGGTGCTGAAGTTCATCTCTGGACGCCGACGCCCTGCACCGGAGCTCCTGCTGGACCCACGGCCCGGTCGTAGGTACGTACGAGAGTCCACACTCCTGCTGTCACATGACCTCGTGTTGTCGATGATACCACTTTTATCAGGTTCATCTTCACAACTTTACCACTTGATTACCCAACATGCATTTCTCTAGAGGTCGGCTCGGAACTTCACCACTTCCTGTGATTAGGCTAAAAAGAAAACTTCGAAATGTTTAAAATTTCCTTAAAAAATGGTGTTTTAAATGGCATTCAATTAAGAAGATTAAATTATCCTTGTTTTCAGATTATTTAACAGTTCGGCCCCAACTTTATTTTCAAATTTGATAAAGTAAGGTAGAACTTTATTGATCCCTCAGGAGGTCTCCTTCGGGTAATTGTTTTTTCCAATAGCCACATCAAATACAGCAATTTTTCTTAAAAATAAATAAAAATAAAATAAGAACAAGTTGTTGTCGATGACGGTATGGAATAAAAAAGAATCAAATATAAATGAAAAGAAATGATAAATACAATAAAACGAAAGACTTTAAATTAAAAGTGGCATCTAAAATAAATTATTTTAATAAAAAACATTGACGTACAATTAATTTAGACCTAATAGCAAAGTATTTTCTGTACTTTAATATAGTATACTATAGTTTTACATTGACAGATTATTTAATAGTTTTAATAATTATTTTATTTTTTATTTTACAAATTGTAAATACAATCTTCTTTTTTTTTAACAGTCAAATCACATATACTGACAGTGTTGTAAACACTGATGTGGTGAGAATAGTCGAATATAAATATTGATATGAATACAAATGAAATATGATGAATACATTCATTTACAAACAATATAGTAATTATATATTTACTATGTTTATGGAGAAGCTCTAGTACCAATAACAGGGGATTTTTAGTACCTTTTTAGTACTATTGTCACTCTTCAAGTAAAAATAGTTTAATAAATCGCGCTTGTCAATTTAATGGCACGTTTGCTATGTTATACTTTTTCACTTTCAACCTTGTTCATGAGGCAGTGAAGTTTAAAAAAAAAGAAGTATTTTTTTGTTGTTAGCGTGACCTCCTCACAGCAGAAGGTTGCTGGTTTGCTCCGGGGCACTTGAGTACATATCAGTCACAAGTTGTTTATATTTCAGAAGGATCTTCACGTAGAGTATCTAATGCTCAGAGGCAACTGTTAGGACGAGATACAAATGTTTCAGTCGGTTCAAGTGAAGGTTGGAGGTGAAAAACTGTCTTTATTTTGTCTTGAAACGACACATGCAGAGTAAACTCTTCTTCTGACGCGTCCTTCTTAACGTCCATCTGCAGATCCTGGACATCTGAACATCTACTGGTCTCCTGGCTCCTGGCTGATCCTCCTCCGTGACCCTCCTCTGAGATCTGCTGCTCTCTTGTGAGAGACGAAACATGATCCACCAGTGAGACATGGACCGAGTCACTGTATCTTCTGCATCATGATGTTGTGTCTCTGTGTTCAGGAACATCACGACCAGTCCCGCCGGAGAGTGTTCGACCCACAACCGCGTCTGCAGTGTGAGTATTTCTCATTTGTGTTAATATTTGTGTTGCTGACAATGTACCACTAATAAGATAAATTGCTAACACACATGTTGAGTTTTTTCAGATCCTCTCTAGGTGACAATTTCCCCGGTTAAACAAACAAAATGTCTTCAGAAAAGTGAGTGTAATTTGATTGACATGTCTGATTTATTATGTGCGTCATTTAATTAAATTGTTTTAATCGAATACAAGCAAACTGTTGTTGCCTCTTTTTTTTATCATGACGTGGACTTTGTTTTGTTAGTTGTCCACTAGATGGCAGAGTTGGACAAAATAGCAAGGGATCTAAAAATGTTTTGTAATACCCTTTATTGACCACCAGGGTCCGTTAGTGGTCAGACACTTTTGTTGCCAGTGTTGAAAACGCAACAACAACAACAAAATAATTAAAACGTAATACTGGTCGTTCACTAACTACTCACTCGTTCAGTCTTCAATAAAGAACAATGTGATTTTAACTTTTTATAAAAAGGCATTTGTTGTTTAAAACTTTGATTTAAATCCCCCTCAAAAACATTCGTTTTTGGTAGTAAAATAAAAGGTTTAAAGTTTGAATAATCTGTGTTTAACGTATTAGTAAACAAATACATTTTAATATCACTTTTGTTATTCAAAACATACCGAAAATACTTTCTAATCCACACAAATGAAACTTCATTGTGTTCAAAGTAATCCTCTATGTCTGTTTTCACTATTATCTGTTTATTGTTTCTAAACTAGAGAAACTCACTAACTGTTAGAAAGTTTGAAGTAAACGACAAACAAACGTCTGGTGCTGATGCACTTTCACATGTTGGCCTCTAGATGGCGGCTTTCTTGTTTGAGCGATCACGGCAGGATGAGTCATCAATCTCACCATGACTTCGATTCATTCGTTTGTTTGATTTAATCTCGATTTGTCCTTCATATCAATGCATTAAGTATTTTTGTTTAAAGCTATCGTACACATCAAATCATACATATTTTTGTTTTGTATAAATAACTCGCATAAATAAATGTACTGACCAAACATGTCATTTGATCATTTATGGTGTCATGCTATTAGTTACTTAATTAATAATGACTCATGTAATTATTTATGGGTGTCATGCAATCATTAAGGGGTGTCATACAATCATTTATGGGTGTCATAGAATAATTGATGGGTGTCATACAATTATTTATGGGTGTCATACAATTATTTATGGGTGTCATGCAATCATTTATGGGTGTCATAGAATAATTGATGGGTGTCATACAATTATTTAAGGGTGTCATGCAATCATTTATGGGTGTCATACAATCATTTATGGGTGTCATAGAATCATTTATGGGTGTCATACAATTATTTATGGGTGTCATGCAATCTTTTATGGGTCTCATACAATCATTTATGGGTGTCATAGAATCATTTATGGGTGTCATACAATTATTTAAGGGTGTCATGCAATCATTTATGGGTGTCATGCAATCATTTATGGGTGTCATACAATCATTTATGGGTGTCATACAATCATTTATGGGTGTCATACAATTATTTATGGGTGTCATGCAATCATTTATGGGTGTCATACAATCATTTATGGGTGTCATAGAATAATTTATGTGTCATGTGATCATTTACTAGTATCACAAAATCCTTTATGGGTGTCATGCTGTAACTTACTAATTTATAAGTCTCATGTAAATATTAATGGGTGTCAGTTATTTAGGTGTCAACCATCCTTTATGGGTGTCATGTTATCGTTTACGGATGTCATGTGATCATTAATGGGTGTCATACAATCCTTTATGGGTGTCATGTGATCATTAATTGATGACGTACAATCCTTTATGGATGTCAGAATAATGTATGGGTGTCATACAATCATAAATGGGTGTCATCTGATCATTAATTGGTGACATACAATCCTTTATTGATGTCAGAATAATGTATGGATGTCATGTGATCATTTACGGGTATCATACAATAATTTATGGGTGTCATAAAATCCTTTATGGGGGTCATGTGATCATTTATGGGTGTCATGCATCCTTTATGGATTTCAGAATAATGTATGGGTGTCATGTGATAATTTATGGGTGTTATACAATCCTTTATGGGTGTCATACAATCCTTTATGTGGGTCATACAATCCTTTATGGGTGTCAGAATAATGTATGGGTGTCATGCAATAATTTACGGGTGTCATAGAATAATGTATGGGGTGTCATGCGATCATTTATGGGTGTCATGGGGTAACTGATCACACACACAAACTAAGAACTGATGGACGGTGGTCATCAGTTTTTCCTTGAGCTGGAATTGAACCCATGACCATGAAGATAATTCAAGCCCTTCGGTTCTTGTGGTGAGATCAATAACATCCTCATGTTAACATGGCCTGGACGCTCGTGTTGAGAGTCATGACGGTAACAGGATAGTCGGCAACACGGTTCTAGTAAATCATTCATCCAGCGGCAGGATGAGGTTTCAGTGTTTACACACTCGTCACTTCTCTTCCATCATCGGCTGGTCAGTGTTGCCGATGACTGATCCAAAATAGTTGACGGCTCAGAGACACAGGAGGAGGAGGAGAGGAGGAAGAGGAGGAAGGGAGGATGATCAACAATCCAAATAAGGAAAGCAGAAATTACTGTAGTTTGATGGATCAGAGGAAAGTTTGTCCTCCAGTGAACTGCGTCTTCTTTTGTGAACCTTCCTGAGACACTGTGTGTTTTTGTTGAAGCGAAACTCAAGTCAGCTGGTCTCATGTTGTCTGGACAGTTGCTGGTTTGAAGCCCAGTGTTTCAAAATGAGGGACAGACACGAGGACGTCAGATTTAGATTTTATTATTTGACGGGAGAATACATGACGAGGTCCACGTTGGCAACACGGAACACATGGACTGTGATGCATACAGAGTAGAAAACTCTCCCCAGATGAAGATTCGATGATTGACTTGATTCAGAGCCGTGATGCAGAAATTAAAACATAATTACACACATTTTCAAACTCTTTAAACACACATTATCATATTTTAAATTCATTGTGTATAACCTTTATTCCTGTATCAACGTCGAGGCAGGGCTGGAGTCTATCCCAGCTACCTAGGGCGTGAGGCAGGGGGCACCCTGAACATGTTAGGACACAGAGACCCACAACCATTGGTACACACACTCGCACCTGCGGAAAATTCAGATGTACAAAACAACCTGTGTGTTTTCAAGAGTGTTAAAAGGAAACCGGAGTTCCCAGAGTAAACCACAGCAAGCACAAGACAAACATACAAACTCCGAATGTGAGATCTTGTAAAACTATTTACTGCAGCCATTGGTTCACGAAGCTTCATGAAGCTTTGACCTACATTAACAAAACTGAGTGTGCCAGGGGCGCCACCACCTAGGCGTTTGTGAAATTTAGGGCCTGTTTCATGAAGCTTCAACGACACTTTCTCAACCTTCACTGTCAAATTACATCCGCAAAGACATTAAAACTAGGGTTGATTAAATATTTAACTTTGATTATGTAGAAACGAACATTTCTTTATTTTTCTGCTACTCAGTACTAGTCTCTAAATATGACTATAAGGGTTTTTGTTTTAGGCGATAGTTATTTTATGCGAGTATTTAATTGTTTATGTGAACATAAAAAAACATTTTTAAAAAAAGGTGCTTATATATTAGATTTTTCTTTAAATAAAGGTTATATCAAGTACAATCAAACAATAATTTAAGCATATTTTATACTTTTATTTTTACTTGACGGCCCCTAACAACAGCCACTGTGAAGAACGTGGCCCCTGAGGGAATTTGACCGTCCACTACGAAAATAACTGGAACATGATGATGGATGAGATTTAATTGAATCTAGATGTAAAAAAAAAAAAGGTTCCTCATTAAACACTCCTGTGTTCAGTTGATTATAAACTATTTATATTTAGTTTTTTCTTCTGAGGGCCACAAACAAACAAACAAACAAACAAACTGTCCTGAAGTCATCCGAGGCCTTGTTTTTCATGACCAATCTGCTGCTCGTTTACATGGAAACACAACAAGCTGCTATTCCCGTCTGTGTTTATGAGACTGCTGTCTCACCCCCCTCACCCCCCCTCACCCCCCCACTCATGCGTGGCGTCCAACAGATATTAAATATGGCCGCTCGTCCTCCGCGTGGATATATTTCAACTGGACTGAGTCATCGCGACAAATTTAGCAGCGTGATGGGAAACCGTTTCAAAATCAAGACGATGATTTGTGGATGAAGGCGTCGTTATTGTCGACGTGTGCGTCGCTCCACACAATAAACACACACACACACGCACACTATATATCTACACGCGACACACAGACGACGACAGTATAAAGGATAAATATTTACAGCAGTGAAACACACGCCAGAGGAATGTTGAAATACAAGGAGCTCAAACGTGAGGAGGAAAATCTAGTTTTTTGAGTCACAAAAACAGTCTGACTGAGGGCGGGTGAGAGGTTCCTAAGGCAGAGTGGTTCAGTGGTTGGAAGAGTCACTCGAAATCCAGATTTGACTTTGGTAAAAAAAAAAAAAAAAGTGTGGCATGGGGGCCACCGGCAGCACTTCTCTTTTATGTATCCGGCCTGAATGCCTAACTTTACATTTGACATGAAGAAAGTGCCCAAGTTTGTCCAATGATATTTCGTTTTAGTAGTTCTTTAATTAATAAC
Source organism: Callionymus lyra (assembly GCF_982586985.1). Lineage (NCBI taxonomy): Eukaryota > Metazoa > Chordata > Actinopteri > Syngnathiformes > Callionymidae > Callionymus > Callionymus lyra. The sequence continues at coordinate 10,220,821 of NC_141827.1, read as the reverse complement.
TTACTTTTAAGGGTTTTTTGACGGAAATCTGTTTTGCATCTTGTTGTTTGTTTTTACAAGAAATGGTTCCATTATAAGTTTAATTCCACACCTAACCTTGATGTCAACTTTGTGTCGCACAGTTTATTAATACTTATTAATCATTTAAAGGATTTGTTCAAATATTACATTTTGTTTATTTTCTCACAATATATATTAAAAAAGGACATTGATGTTCATTTAAATATAATATACTTATTTCCGGATACAGGAAATAAGTTACAGGAGGTTTACAGTATACAGGAAGACCTAATGATATCATTATTTATAAGCTGTTTTTGTTTCATTTTTAAATATTTTTCATCACATTTCGTCCGATTCCTCTTGATTTCGCTCTTTGTTTCGGTCCGGTCGTCCATCCGTGACTAAGAAAGACATGGACGGGAGGAAACCGGAGTCGTGATGTTGATTCGCGCCGAAGGGTCTTTGGAAGGCGAACGGCTCGGACCAGGACTGGACCACGAGATCCTCCGACCTCAGCTTGTTATGTCTCAGCGATGGAGGCTGGAATCAAAGACTCGCTTCAGGGCAGCTTCGGATTAGAACCTCGATCGGTTCATTCTACTGTTAATTTACCAACAATAAAAAAACAAAAGTGATTAAGTGACCTCCTTGGCAGAGGTAATAATACGACGAGAGAGGCGTGCTACAGTAGATACTGAGGTCAAAGGTTGACCTGATAGTATTTCCAGAAACTGATCCTCAAAGAAACACTTTTCTTCTCCAGTGACAAGCGATCGCTACACAACGCTGTCAGAGATACAACCACAGTTCACGGCCATGAGGGGATAAAGGAAAAGCTGTAGTGTAGGTGACTTATGTTTATTCATTTGTTTTTTAATTCTTGGGGTTTCATGTGGGAATTTATGAACTATTATCTCACATATATATATTAAAGTTGTATTATACTTTAATAATCTCATAGAAAAGTAAGTTTTTAATTTTAAATTTCAATATTTTCCGAGTTTTCAAGTCCGTTTCCGAATGACTACATTTAAACTTTAGTAATTCTCAGAATATATTTTGAAGAATGTTTTTGTTTTATTCCCGAAAATACAATGTTTAGATTTCTTTACGTTATTTAAAGTCATTATTTCAGAATTTTAATTCTAAGACACCGTCTCATAATTTCTGGATTTCAAAGTTATAATTTCTTAATTTCCAAGTAAGATTTTATTTCATTACAATGTTTAAATTTTGCATTTTTTAATCATTTTTTTTTAAAAGTTACAACGTTAACATTTATTTGTGTTATTCTTTTGTGTTTTAAACTCAGCAAATCTCTATTTTAAATTCCGAAAAGGTTTTACTTTTAGAATTTTCTCCAGTGTTAATCTTAGAAATGATACCTTTTCTTAAGGTTCAAACTAAACTTTTTTTTCCCATCATGCATCATGCACATTCGTACAGAATGAACACCCAAGAACCAAAGACAGCTCTGGTAACTAGTTAGTGTTAGTGAACCTAGTGATTACAACTAGATCTCGCTCGAGTCGACTCCTCTTCAGAGATCCATGCATTTGTCAGTTCTGTCTTCAGTGCACAGTGATCGATTGGTCATGTATGGACTCAGTGTTCGGTAAATACAGCGAATATAAATCTCTCTTGGAAGACTCTGAGATTCTTCTAAAGCACCATCGGCGTATCCGAGCACACGGAGCTGACGGACCCGGCGTCGGACCCTCGTCGGTCCTTGCCGTCCTCCAGCCACTCCTCCTCCTCCTCGCCGATGGGGTTCAGCCTCCCGTTCTGCTCCTTGTTGTCAAGAGGTCCCATGTGTCTGTAGGTGAAGTCCAGGCCGGCGCCGCCGCCTCCCGCCTCCTTCACCGGGTCGTCCAGAGCCTGCGGGATGCTGGCCTCGGAGGAGCGCACGCTGTCCGGGTCCTTCTCCGGGTCCTGGCCCGGGCAGCAGGAGCAGGGCGTGAGGTAGAGGTAGATCAGGACCATGATGAGACTGAACACGCAGGCCACCAGGGTGGTGTAGGCCGTCTTGAGGTTCTCGAACCCGCCGCTCGCGGTGGTGTTGTAGACCATCACGTTGACGAAGAGGGTTTCGTTGTAGGCGTCGCTCGTGGCGTAGCAGGTGTAGACCCCCGTGTCCTCGGCCGTCAGGGGTCCTATCTGGAGGTTCCCGCCGGGAAGCACTTCGGCGGTCTTGTGCCCCGACGGCACCGGGATGTTCCCCGGCAGCACCCAGGTCTTCTTCATGTTCCTCTTCTTGGGGTCGCAGTCCAGGACCAGGAACTGCTCCAGGTAGGACTCCTCGTCCACCAGGCTGACCTGACTGCAGTTCATGTAGACCTTGTTCAGATCCAGGACCGCCATCCTCTCTTTCTCGACCCCGGGAAGGACGCAGGTGTGCTCGCGGGGGTAGTCCTTGACCGAGTTCATGTCCTTGAGGTCCCAGCGCGCCACCAGCTGGTACAGGTCGCAGCTGCACGGCAGCGGGTTCCTGTGGAAGTACAGGCCGTTCTTGATCCAGGCCGGCAGGGCCTGGAGCTCCCCGAGCGGGAGCGACTTGATCTTGTTGGAGGACACGTCCAGGAGCACCAGGGTCTCCAAGCGGCTCCTGTCCTTCACCAGCTCCAGGGGGAAGCGCGAGATCTGGTTCCGACTCAGGTAGAGTCTCTGCAGGCTGACCAGCCCCGAGAAGGCGGTGCGGTCGATCTGCGAGATCTGGTTGTTGTAGAGGAGCAGGACCTCCAGGTGCTCCAGCGGCTCGAAGATCAGCTCCTCCAGGATGCGGAGGCCGTTGGAGGAGAGGTCCAGGTACCGCAGCTTGGTGACGTAGGCGAAGGACTCGGAGGAGAGGAAGGTGAGGCCGTTGTGGGCCAGCAGCAGCGTGTGCAGCCGGCTCAGGCGCACCTCGGTCCACCCCGCCCGGACCCTCGCGATGGCGTTGAAGCTGAGGTCCAGCACCGCCGTGTAGGGGGGCAGCGGCGTGGGAATGCTGGTCATGTTGGACCGGGAACAGCTGACGATGTTGCTGGCGCACACGCACGTGGTCCTGCAGTCCAGGGGGGTTAACAAGTGCTGACCCCCGACCCGATCCAGAGGAAGAAGCAGGAGGACGAGCGCGAGGAAGCTTCTCGTCCTGATCGACGCCATCGTGTCACGCATCACGTCGAGGTGCGTTCAAAGACCTGGAATGACATCGTCGTCAAGTCTTCATAGTAACAGTGACTCTCATCACAACATAAAAGTATATCCTTAAATACTTATGGAAACATCTAGATATACATTAAGTATATTGATAGTTTATTCCACATAAAATATAGTTTATTGTGTAAATTATTTCAATACATGTAACTTGACGTCAAGTTGTTTATTTTTACAACGATATGTATCGGGTTCATATATAAATAAAGTAATATTTGCAATACTTTCCCATATCAGAGTCAGAAGTAAAGCAGTTTCATCGCCACAATATTTATTGTCGTGTTGACAGTAGAGAAATAAAAACAATTAAATAAATATAACGTGAAATAAAATTACAATAATTAAAAATAGAGACATGACGTTAAAGTTGCATCTACATTTTAATAATGAAAAATACAATAAATACATTAATTTAATTGAAGACTCAATTATATTTATGGAAATTAAAAAAAGACGATTGTAAAATTAAGACAATCTATGGAGGGGAAACTGAATACATATAATTGTGAATTATTCTCCTTCTGTTTGTTCGGAATATGTTGCTAAAAAGAGTGGAAAGGTCACCGGTTCAAATCCAGGATGCTCGCGTGTGCCTTTGAGCTTGAATGTCAAAGAGGTCGTTCTTTGAATTCAGTGGCCTTTTCACTTCACTGTCCAATCTTCTATAAAGATATTTATTTACAAAGATATTCACATTTTTTGAGACACACAATCTCAATTAACCATCACGTCTTTTTAAAGAAATATATATTTACACAAACATGTTTTATTCTTTATTTCTCTTGTTCTTGTTCTTGTTCTTTTTTTCTTTTTTCTTTTTTATGAATAATTGCTGTATTGCTTTGTCTAATTGGAAAAAAACAATTTCAATAAAGTTCTACCAAACCTAACCTAATAACAAGATGCTGAACATCTGCTCTTAATGTTTTCAAAATCATAAATTTGATGTAAAACAATAACCTATTATATGTTATTTCATTGGATATTTACAGAATTTAAACAGTCAATTTTTAAAAGACACATCTACTTTGTTCCAGCGTGATAAGGTTAAGTTAAAAAGTGTATTTAACTACCACTACTGTACCATCAGTTTTGAGTGCTGCCTGTGACGTCACCTAATAAACAGTGTCTTTGTAATAGCCAGAACATGTTGCAGGTGCTACACAAAACATAAATAAATAAAGCATTATACCTTCATAACGTGATATCATTTTTTTTTCTTCAAGATTCTTAAAAATAAGCACAACAACAGATGACTAAACACTTTTCTTTTAAGTCAACATTTCCGCTCTCGAACGCACCATGACGAGTTCATGATGCGTTCAAGTGTCGGGCGGAATCTGTCATGCTCCGGTGCACGCGCGGGTGCAATGCAGCAGGTGAGACACAAACTTGTCGTCACTCGTCCAGACGCGGGAGTTAAAAAAAAAAAAAAAAGCGGATCCGAACCTTTCGGTTTCATCCGTGAAGTCCCGGCGCAGAGCGAGCGTCTCTACGGCCGCGTCATCTCTGGACCTCAGCGGGTCACACGCGTCCGGTTCCGAGCCTCGAGCGCCCGGATCATGTCAGAGAGATGGAGGAGGAGGAGAGGAACAGGTTCCGATCCAAACTGACCCGAATCCACAGCCTTCTTCTCTGGAGACCTGCTGACAGTTGGATGGGAAGAGAGGGGGAGTGTGTCTTCTCTCCTTCTCTCCTCCTCCTCCCTCCATCCATCCCTCTCTCTCTCTCTCTCTCTCTCTCTCTCTCTCTCTCTCTCTCTCTCTCTCTCTCTCTCTCTCTCTCTCTCTCTCCCTCCACTTCCTCCAGGACCAGCCTAATCGATCAAACATGATCGATTTTTTTCCTTAATCTTATTCATCATCTGGTGTTTTCTTTCCGCTGCAAATTAAATTAGAATTCAAAGAGTTCGATTGATGGCGTGAGACACACATTTAGAAGGAAATAAATCACATTTTGAAGAGTTTATTATTTATTTCCATAAGGTTTAATTCTGAATTCAATGATTTTGTTTTTACATTTTTAATTAATTAATTGAAAAAGAATACATATTAAAAATTAGTTGTTATTCAGTAAATAATCAATGTACGTGTACAACAAAAGAAGATGTAAAAAATGGTTCTATTTATGATTCTTTTCAATATATTTTAGGATATGTTTCTGAACCACGTGTTACAATGATTGAGTCATAAGTGGCTGCAGCTGCTTTAACAAGGACACGATGTGTATGCATGAGAGTGTGTGGGTCTGTGCGGCAGAACTATCACACACTCACAAAACACACACCTTTGACCGCACAACCTACGTCCAAGTGTTCACTTTAAACCATCAAATCTTTAAAAAAAAATTATATTCACATTATACGAGACACAAACATGTTTTCCTTCCATATTAATAACAATAAGTATTACAAACCTGACATTTTAAACTTAGTGCAAATCGTGAGTCAAACTAGAATTAAATCTATATTGTGTTTAACATTATACACTTATTAATAATAATTTATCCTTTAATAAAAAAGTAAAGAAAAGTACTTTTACAACATGAGATTGTCTTTGTTTTCTAACTTTAACTAAGTCCCTTCCATTTGCATTTACCAGATTAGATGAGTAATTGTGACATTTAAAATCTCTATTGCATTCTGGGAAAGGTCAGAACATTATGACATCAGCAGTTTAGCTTCTCCCTTTATTTTTATTAGTTTTTTAAAGGTTTAAGTCTAAAGGCAGTTTTTATTTTCCACATGTTATTGAATAATTAATGGGTAAAATAAAATAAAATGGTTTTTTTTTTTTAGTAAATACTGTAATCAATGTAAGTGTGGAAAAGATTGTGATACTGTATGTCAATAAAGACGCATAGTATGATAGTAAACCTTTAAGTGACTCAATCTATTACACATTTTATTAAAGATCCTTTTAAAAAATAAAAGGTTTTTTTTAACCAAAAAATGAAGTTGGGTTTTGTGTTCTGGTCCATTTGTCGTTCATTTGTTAGAATCCGTTGAAACCATCCGGGCTTCATATCAATGTGTCGCGACATCAGTTTTGTGATTCATGTCCCGGACGAGGATGAACCTCTGGACACGAATGTTACCTTGAGACTTCATGGCGAGGTCACATGGTCAACTGTCACATAAACATTAATGGCCAGATAAGATGGACTAGCACGGTTGCTATGGCGACGAGGTGAGTGGAAGTTCACGGAGAACACGGAGGTCAACAAGGATAATAACAAACATAGAGAGTCATAATTAAAAATGTCAGTATAGCAGTAAGTAAGTAAGTAAGTAATATATATTTATATAGCGCTTTTCGAGACCAGGGTCACAAAGCGCTTTAACAATCAAAACAATACTCAAAACAGTACATACTTCAAAGATCAAGACAACACCGAGAACAACACAGGAGTTCGAGAAATTCAAGGAAAAGCCTGCACAAATAGAAACGTCTTAAGATGTTTCTTAAAGGAGTCAGTAGACTCCATCAAGCGCAAAGAGAGAGGAAGATTGTTCCAAAGCTTAGGAGCAACAGCCTGAAAAGATTTCTCTCCTCTGGTCCTGAGCCGTGTGCGTGGAACCATAAGTAGATTCTGATCCACAGACCTCAGAGACCGAGCTGGGGTGTAAGGCTGGATCAGATCAGTGATGTAAGGAGGAGCCTGACCATGAATAGCTCTGAAAGTAAGAACCAGAATTTTAAAGTTGATCCTGAAAGAAACTGGAAGCCAGTGAAGAGTTTTAAGGACTGGAGAAATGTGAGTTCTTCTACTTGAGCGGGTCAGAATTCTCGCTGCAGAGTTCTGAATCAACTGCAGGCGAGACACATCCTTCTTGTTAAGACATGAAAACAAACTGTTACAATAGTCCAGACGAGAAGAAACAAACGCATGGATTACAAGCTCCAGATCATGTTGTGACAGCATTTTCCTAAGTTTAGAGATTTTTCTCAGTTGAAGGAAACAGTTTCTGGTCAGTTTTCTACAGTGTTGAACAAGAGACATGTCTTTATCAAATACAACACCCAGGTTTCTCAGGCTCAGTTTGACAGACTGACCTAAGTCACCCAAGTACTGACTCAACCCTGGAATCGTATCATCAGGAGCAATCACCAGAGTTTCAGTTTTGTCCACATTAAGCTGTAAAGTGTTTTCACTCAGCCATTGTTGGATTTCTAGCAAACAATTGACTAAGCTGTTCAGCCTTTGGGGCTCAGTTGGGTCAAAAGAGCAGTAGAGCTGGATGTCATCAGCAAAAATGTGATAAGAAACATCTGGAAATCTCTGAATGATTTTACCAAGGGGAATCAAGTACAGCAAAAACAATAAAGGACCCAGACAGAACCTTGAGGGACTCCACACAACAGATCTGCCGATTCAGACCTCATTTGATTGGCAGATACACTAAAACTGCGCCCAGAAAGGTAAGATGAGAACCATTCTAACACAGACCCAGACAGTCCCACTTCATCCCTTAGTCTTCTCAGCAGGATCTGGTGATCAACTGTGTCAAAGGCTGAGGACAGATCCAAGAGAACCAGAACAGTGAATTTACCAGAGTCAGCCGACATCATGATGTCACTGGACACTTTCAGTAAAGCTGTCTCCGTAGAGTGATGTTTACGGAAGCCAGACTGAAACTTCTCATGGATGTCGCTCTGATCCAAGAACAAAGACAGCTGCTCAGACACCACCTTCTCCAAGATCTTGGACAAGAAAGGGAGCTTAGAAATAGGCCTGAAATTACTGAGGTCAGTTGGGTCTAAGCCTGGTTTTTTGAGCAGAGGCTCCACAATGGCATGTTTAAATGCATTGGGAAAAACCCCTGTGGAAAGGGAGAGGTTCACCATATTGGTAACCCAGGGGCCAATTACATCAAATACTTTGATAAAAAGCCTACAAGGAAGGACGTCATCTGAGCAAGAGGAGGGTTTCATCTTGTTCACTAGTGCTGAAATATCACCCAAAGATACAGCAGTGAAGGAGGACCAAGAGGAGGAGAGGGGCTCAGAGACAGTAGGGGTTCCAAACAAAGGGGGAGAGATTTTCTCTTTGATCAATTTAATTTTGTCAATGAAAAATCTCAACAAAGCATTGCTGTCAGCTTCACAGAAGACCGGCGTGATTTGAGGAGCAGGAGACACGAGAGAATTAATCGTGTCAAACAAAACTTTGGGGTTTTTCCTATTTGCTGCTACCAGTTTTCTGATGTAATCAGATCTAGCATTTTCTACCATCTCATTGTAAGAAGTCAACAGATCCCTGAGGTGAAGTCTGTGCACCTCAAGTTTAGTAGACTTCCAGAGACGTTCAGTCTTTCGACAAAGTCTCTTCAGACTCAGGAGATCTTCATTTGTCCAAGGGCACCGAGGATCATACTTACTACATTTTTCTCCCTGTTAAAACATTTAAAATGTATATTTATTTGGTGTGTTTCATGCAAAACTTTCTGTCTATGTTTTATTTTCTATTCAAAATTGTTTCCACTCATTTTTCATTTACTTTTCCAATATACTTCATTTTAAGCTATATTTATTTTATTAATATTTTAATTTATTATTCCAATATTCTTTATTTGATCTAATATTTATTTGATTCATATTTTAATTTATTATTCCAATATCCTTCATTATATCCAATATTTATTTTATTCATATTTTAATGTATTATTCAAATATTCTTTATTTTATCTAATATTTATTTTATTAATATTTTAATGTATTATTCCAATATTCTTTATTTTATCCAATATTTTTCTATTAATATTTTCATGTTTTATTCCAATATTCTTCATTTCATCCGATATTTATTTAATTAATATTTTCATTTATTATTCAAATATTCTTTATTTTATCTTATATTTATTTTATTCATATTTTCATTTATTATTCCAATATTCTTGATTTTATCCCATATTTATTTTAATCATATTTTCATTTATTATTACAATGTTTTTTTTAATTTATCCAATATTTTTCTATTAATATTTTTATGTATTATTCCAATATTCTTCTTTTCATCCAATATTTATTTAATTCATATTTTCATTTATTATTCCAATATTTTTAATTGTATCCAATATTTTTCTATTAATATATTTACGTATTATTCCAATATTCTTCATTTCATCCAATATTTATTTAATTAATATTTTCTATTAATATTTTCACCTATTAGTCCAATATTCTTCATTTCATCCAATATTTTTCTAATTAATAATTTTCATTTATTATTACAATATTCTTTATTTTATCCCCCAAAAATTCCAATAATATTTAAATTTACTTTTCCAATATTCTTTATTTTACCCAATATTTATTTGACTAATATTTTCATTTATTCTTCCAATATTTTTTATTTTATCCAATATTCTTTATATTAATATTTGTATTTACTATTACAATATTTTTTATTTTAGCCAATATTTTTTCCACTAAAATTCAATTTACTTTTCCAATATTGTTACTTTTAGGCAATATTCTTTCTACTAATATTTTCATTTACTCCATTTTTCTTTTCATCAATCATTTTTTCAAGTAAAGCAGTGTTAAACATGCACTAATAAGGTAAGGTAATCCCTCAGGATCAATTAAGTTTTACCTTACCTTACCTTAAATAAAAGCTCATTAAAGACACCATGAAGTTAACTTCTCAGTTCAACATAATGAAAATAACGAACCTTGCAACATGGTTTGTAAATCACATGTAAACTGAAAAACGTTATTTATTTGTGGATTTAAACACAAACTTAGATAAAAAATGTTATATTTAAAAAACGTGAGCAGTTTAATTTTAATGTTCATAGGTTAGAAGAGCAATAAAAGTAGTTTTTTAAACCATAATACCTTTTTAGGTTTACTTTTAATTGCTCAACGTTGTCTCTCCTTCATCTCTTAAATCTCGTCCATCATTGAGTTTCCATCGTCCAGAAGCTTTTTCTTCTCGTCTGCAGCATGAAAGTGTTCTCAGCACCATCAGTAGATGTTTGTTCCTGAAGATCTTCCATCACGAGCGCTGGTGTTCTTCCACTTTAGATCCACGACACCGGACTCGTCCAGTCCATCAGACTAATGACGCCAGCGGGGAAATGTTGTTGTTGTTCTGGCGTAATGTGTGCCATCGAAGCAACAGTCGATCAATGATTCATCAGCAGGAAACAAACAAATCTTCTGATGCTTTCAGAAGATACTTTTCTAACAATCGCCGTCGTGTCCTGGACACCAAGAAAACACACAAACCTAACTAATGTTACTTCAATCTGGCTTTTTTAAACATGTTTGGATTTTAAAAAATAATTTCTCCTGTGTCTCATGGATAACAACATTTGTTTTTGCATCAGTCTGCAGGCCTGACACCACCACCGATCCTACCAAGAGAAATGTCAAACATTGATGAAACATAAACACAAAGCTACACAGTCTTAGCGTCAGTTGTTAGGGATTGTTGTCAGTATATTTAAAAACATGTCCTTGTCAGGATGGCTCCACACAAACACAAACAGTAAACATGAGATTCTGCTGCAACAGAGAGAGAGAAAGATTCGACGCTGTCATCCAAATGAAACGAGGATACACTGCCTCCCTGTGGCGTCACTGGGAAGTGTTATCATTTATTATTTTACACACAAAGAAACTGAAAATTCGTACTAATCAGTAAACCTACCCTTCATAAACAAATAAGTAAACATAGGAGTTATTACTTATTTAATTAAATTGGACAAATTATCAGGTGCTGTTCTTTAATACATCAGATTAGATTAAAGTCACATCTAATCTAATAAAAAAACAGTTGTTTTTTTTTACGACTGTCTCGCAACAAATTAATTTTATTTGACTTTAATCTCGCAATTAATCCATTAATACTTAATGATGTAATAAATGCGTTTTGTATAACTTTAATCTTGTAAAAAACATTTTATAAGTCTTAAATCTCAAAACATGTTAATTTTATACAATTTTTAATCTAATAACAAACGATTTTATGCCACTATAATCTCGTAATAAATGAATTTTATGCAACTTTAATCTCATAACAAATTAATTTTATATAACTTTAATCTCATAACAAAATAATTTTATGTAACTTTGATCTCATAACAAACTATTTTATACAACTATAATCTCGTAATAAATTAATTGTATATAACTTTAATATTATAACTAACGATTTAATACCACTATAATCTCGTAATAAATTAATTTTATATAACTTTAATCTTTTAACAAATTCATTTTATATAACTTTAATCTCATAACAAATTAATTTTATGTAACTTTAATATCATAACAAAATTATTTATATAACTTTAGTCTCATAATAAATGAATTTGATATAACTTTAATATCATAACATATTAATTTTTTAACAATTTGAATCTTATAATAATGCATTTTATACAATTTATATCTTGAAATGTATTACAGAATTTGAATTTCGTGTTAGAATAAAGGTTTGTTAATTAATTTGATATTTGCTGCATTTGAATATACTATACCTACTGTATTTAAATAAAGTATAGGAGCATAAAAGATGCTGTAAAAGTTTACAGTTAAAAACAAAATCATTACGTATTTTAAATCTATTACACGTAACATTGTGGTAAAATTACTTTCAACAACTTTAATTAGCTAAGGACTGAAAATGAAAATAAATCATTATCTGATATTTGATTAAAAAAAAACTTTAAAATGTGAAAAATAGCATAAAGAGCAAAAGTGAAACATAAGAATTTTTTTGAATATAAGGAAAAACAATTAAATAATATAAATATAAATAAAATCTATTCACATTGAAACCTGTATTTTATAACATAAGAGTATGTTGTGAAATTGCCGAGATTGAGATATTGTCACCACTTGAACGAACAAAAACACTTTTCTACGGATGGACGACAAAGTGCATGTTGTGCAGCACGACGCGTGCATTAGTGCTCTCAGGTTGTTTGTGTGGGTTGTTGTAATTGCATTAGCTTCAATGTGATGGTATGATCTGCCACACACTCGCATGTCCACACACTCGCAGCTATTATTGGCTCGGTGTCCTTTTGCTATTTCTCCCAGCAAATGTGGTGTCTATGATCGCGGTTTCCATGACAACCGTTGTATTTGTGATAGCAGTGATCGGTGCTGCCGACCGGGCCAGACTCTTCTATTCCCGTCACTAGTCGACACCTGATCACCTTCAGTGAAGCTGTTGTGATATAATGAAATAAATACAATAAAATACACATTGAATTAAATAATATTCAAGTACATTATAAATGTCAAAAATAATAGAAAGAAGATTTAAACCAAAAAGTGATACAGAAGGAAGTTACAATATAAATATGTTGGATACAAATGGAAATGAACAAACTCTCTCGTGTTATAAGTCTGGAGAACAATTTGTGTGTTTTGAAACTTAAATTAACCTCCAATGATTACAAGTTAGATTATTTTTAGACTGCTGCTGAAATTCTCATTTTGTTCAATAAAGATTTTAGGAGTTTCCATTTTTACCTTTTATACCGATCTGGAAGTGGATGATTAGAATCAGAGTCAAAACACATTCACTGCCACTGATTTTTCTTGTGTCTTTAATAAAATCAAATAAACCAACATTAGACGAGATGACAGGTTAACTATAGTGAGCAACAGTAAAGAAGCTAAATGTGCTAATGTCTGGTGGGTCCGTGCATTATTATGGGCTGTTCTTGAACACAATTAAAACACAAAGTGAGTTAAAAAAAAAAAAAGATGAAACATATCTCCGGCGTGTTTCAGGATAAAATGCTAAAGTTATCATCAATGTTTGAGGAATCGATACAAATGCAAATCAGAAAACACATCCTTGGGACTCATTATTCTCCTCGGACAAAGCAATAAGATAGACGGTGCATGTAAAAGATCACCGTGGCAACAGGAGCTCCACTTAAGAAGGACGGATGGCAGAGGGTGTAATACCAGGTCTTGTTAATCCCTCGCTTCTATGTGTAATCTTGAGGTGAAGGCGGTGCTTTACAATCGCATCTGTTAGGCTCCTCGTTCATGCAGGGAATGAGATCTGCTGCACTATCACAGGTTTATCAGTGTAACACGAGTGTGACATCAGTGTAACAAGAGTGTAACACGAGTGTGACATCAGTGTAACAAGAGTGTAACACGAGTGTAACACGAGTGTAACATGAGTGTGACATGAGTGTAACACGAGTGTAACATGAGTGTAACATGAGTGTAACACGAGTCTTACATGAGTGTTACATGAGTGTAACATGAGTGTAACACGAGTGTGACATGAGTGTGACATGAGTGTAACATGAGTCTTACATGAGTGTTACATGAGTGTAACATGAGTGTAACATGAGTCTTACATGAGTGTTACATGAGTGTAACACGAGTGTGACATCAGTGTAACAAGAGTGTAACACGAGTGTAACACGAGTGTAACATGAGTGTGACATGAGTGTAACACGAGTGTAACATGAGTGTAACATGAGTGTAACACGAGTCTTACATGAGTGTTACATGAGTGTTACATGAGTGTAACATGAGTGTAACACGAGTGTGACATGAGTGTGACATGAGTGTAACATGAGTCTTACATGAGTGTTACATGAGTGTAACATGAGTGTAACATGAGTCTTACATGAGTGTTACATGAGTGTAACACGAGTGTGACATCAGTGTAACAAGAGTGTAACACAAGTGTAACACGAGTGTAACATGAGTGTTACATGAGTGTAACACGACTGTGACATGAGTGTGACACGAGTGTAACATGAGTCTTACATGAGTGTAACATGAGTGTAACATGAGTGTGACATGAGTGTTACATGAGTGTTACATGAGTGTTACATGAGTGTTACATGAGTGTAACATGAGTGTTACATGAGTGTTACATGAGTGTTACATGAGTGTTACATGAGTGTAACATGAGTGTTACATGAGTGTAACATGAGTGTGACATGAGTGTTACATGAGTGTAACATGAGTGTTACATGAGTGTTACATGAGTGTTACATGAGTGTAACATGAGTGTAACATGAGTGTTACATGAGTGTTACATGAGTGTTACATGAGTGTAACATGAGTGTTACATGAGTGTAACATGAGTGTAACATGAGTGTTACATGAGTGTAACATGAGTGTTACATGAGTGTAACATGAGTGTTACATGAGTGTAACATGAGTGTTACATGAGTGTGACATGAGTGTTACATGAGTGTGACATGAGTGTTACATGAGTGTAACATGAGTGTTACATGAGTGTAACATGAGTGTTACATGAGTGTGACATGAGTGTTACATGAGTGTGACATGAGTGTTACATGAGTGTAACATGAGTGTTACATGAGTGTAACATGAGTGTTACATGAGTGTTACATGAGTGTAACATGAGTGTTACATGAGTGTAACATGAGTGTTCCATGAGTGTTACATGAGTGTTCCATGAGTGTTCCATGAGTGTTACATGAGTGTTACATGAGTGTTACATGAGTGTAACATGAGTGTTACATGAGTGTAACATGAGTGTTACATGAGTGTAACATGAGTGTTACATGAGTGTAACATGAGTGTAACATGAGTGTTACATGAGTGTTACATGAGTGTTACATGAGTGTTACATGAGTGTTACATGAGTGTAACATGAGTGTTACATGAGTGTTACATGAGTGTTACATGAGTGTTACATGAGTGTAACATGAGTGTTACATGAGTGTAACATGAGTGTTACATGAGTGTTACATGAGTGTTACATGAGTGTTACATGAGTGTTACATGAGTGTTACATGAGTGTAACATGAGTGTTACATGAGTGTTACATGAGTGTTACATGAGTGTTACATGAGTGTAACATGAGTGTAACATGAGTGTTACATGAGTGTTACATGAGTGTTACATGAGTAGTACATGAGTGTAACATGAGTGTTACATGAGTGTTACATGAGTGTTACATGAGTGTAACATGAGTGTTACATGAGTGTAACATGAGTGTTACATGAGTGTTACATGAGTGTTACATGAGTGTTACATGAGTGTTACATGAGTGTTACATGAGTGTAACATGAGTGTTACATGAGTGTAACTTAATTGTTACACTAGTGTAACACGAGTGTGACATGATCACATGACAATTCTATTCATCATATACATGTGTAAGTAGCAGAAGAGAATGTCATATCAGGGAGTGATGGGAGACATTTAAGTGACATGTAAATGTGACCATTTTCAAAATGAAAAAACTTTCAGATCACAAGATGAAGAGAATTATTTTTCCTATATTTAAAAATACCAATAACATGTATTTTTTTAATAAGACATCTTTATACATCTGTGACTTAAATGAACAAGTAGACTGTCTGGTCCAGAGTATATTAGTTACTGTCCTTTCCCTTGATGGAGAATGATTTTGCTATTTTTACCACAGAACTGTAAATAGAGGAGTTTAGGACCCAGTGGAGTGGTCGGGCTGAGGTTCCCCCTCTTCCCACTGCCTCCTGCTCCATCAGTCAGTGTGTGTGAGGGGATGAGGGGGATGAGACAATAATCTGCTCGGCAAGCAACGGCATCACATCTCCAGCCTCCACCTTCCAGTCGACCTGGAGGAAGATGCTGCGACCTGATGGAGGGATGTGAAGCCAGAAGAAGAAGAAGAACCTCAGCAGCATCTGTGAGGTACTGTGCTTCGAGGGTCTCGGCGGTGGGATCTTAAACCACATCATCAGCCTCGGCGAGGAAATAAGAAGCAGAAAAACCTGCACCATTGAACCATCATCATGCTTTCCCTCCATTCCTCCATGTCGCATCCTCTCGAGCCTCCTCGTCTCCTGCCATCCAGTCACGTCCAATAACATCTTGTGACTGGTGTGTGTGTGTAGGTGGTAACACTTCTGGTGACACAACATTCTTGATGTGCAATAATGGAGTTTCGTTGACAATCCTAAAAATGGGAGCTCAGCTGATTAGGATTTTGACACGGCGCCCTATTTATATCACCCAATGTATGCTATTTTTAAACTGCGTCTTGTAATAGCAGATCTGGTGGGCGTGACGTTAGACGCGTAGAGTTAATATTAGAAGCTGCTTTAAGGAGCTTAAGATTAAGAAACATATTGTAGAAATGTACTATTTATCATCCTGCTGACCTTTGCTTATGTACACCCACGTTTACTTAACACAATTTTATGGCTTTACATTTATTTATTATTATTATATCAATGTTTTCTAATATTTATATATTTATTCCAAAAAGGCTGAAAACAAAGATCAACATTGGAATTAAAGTAAATAAAAAAGTACAAAAACACTCTCTAATTTTTTTAAATTAGTAAAATATTCATTATATTCAATAATTCTACTACTACTACTGCTAATAATAGATACTAATAGTAATAGTTCTCATTATCATTATTATTATTATTTTATTCTATACAGTATTTCTAAAGCTATTCTGGAGTATATATATATATACAGTATATATATAAATATATATATATATATACAGTATATATATATTTATATATATACTGTATATATATATATAAATATATATAAATATATATATATATATATATATATATATATATATATATATATATATATATATTTATATATAGTCTAGACTAGTTTACTTTTTCAACATTTTTGCTAGCAGCGAGGATTTTAACAAACGTAATCTTTCTCTCAATATTCTTCTCCAACGAAGCTTGTTATCTTGTTAGCGTCTCACACACCCATTAGATGCTACATGCAGACGTGTGAATAATTTATTCCGATTATTATCTTCCAGCAGGATCGCACGCCAACCCTCAATCACATGGTGACAACTGATCACATGAAGACCATTATTTTCCCTCTTCTTTTGCACTGCGAGTCTTTTTTTTTTTTTCAAAGACGTAGATTTACCGTTTTCTCTCCGTCCGCAGGTTCACGGGATGACAGAAGACAAAAGAAACGAATGAATGTCCTCGTCCTCCCTCAGAAGAGCAGGGTAGACTCTGACCTAATTCTCCAGACTCTGTTCTCCGGCTGCACATCCTGGCATTGAAGGATGGGTGATGGGCCAGTGACTGACCCTGCCCGCCTGCCTTATTCCACCCTTCAATGGAGTCGATGTGGAACTCCTCCCTCCCACCTCCACAGCTTGTTTCCAACACCTCCTTGCTACCCGAGGACTGGGCCTTGTCCCAGTCGCTAGCTCTGCTGGCCATGCTGCTCATGGATCTGCTGGCTGTTTTGGGCAACGTGGCCGTCATGGCGGTCATCGCCAAAGCTCCGCAGCTTCACAAGTTTGCCTTCGTCTTCCACCTGTGCGTGGTGGACCTGCTGGCGGCTCTGGTGCTGATGCCGCTCGGCATGCTCTCCAGCCGGGCTTTCTTCGGGGAGGCTCTGTGCCGGAGTTACCTCTTCCTCAGCGTGTGCCTGGTCAGCGCCGCCATCCTCTCCATCTCCGTCATCAACGTGGAGCGCTACTACTACATCATCCATCCCATGAGGTACGAGGTGAAGATGACCGTCGGCCTGGTGGCGTCGGTGCTGGTGGGCATTTGGGTCAAAGCGCTGGTCATGTCGGCGCTGCCTCTCCTGGCCTGGTTCCTGCAGGGAGGAAGAACACCTCTTCTGGAAAGCAACAGCATCGGCGGAGGAGGAGGTACGGCCGTCCCGACGCCCCCGGCTCAGGGTCACCGGCGCTGCTCCCTGCACTGGACGGGCGGAGGGTCAAACCGTTTAGCCTTCATGGTTCTTTTCACTCTGGTTTATTTTCTGTGCCCATTGCTGCTGATTCTCGTTGTTTACTGTAACATGTTCAAAGTGGCCAGAGTGGCCGCGATGCATCACGGCCCTTTACCCACGTGGATGGACACGCCTCGACGCCAGAGGTCAGAATCGCTAAGCAGCCATTCCACCATGGTGACAAGCTCCGGGACCGGCACCGGGCCCGATAGGGACACTCCAAATCGTCCGTCTGGCGGCGGAAAGGCAGCGGCGGTCTTGGCGGCCGTTGGTGGGCAGTTCCTCTGCTGCTGGCTGCCCTACTTTTCCTTCCACCTGTACTCTGCTCTGGCTGCAAGTCCACCTACCGCGCTGGCCTCCATGGAGGAGGTGGTCACCTGGATCGGCTACTTGTGCTTCACCTCCAACCCCATTTTCTATGGGTGTCTGAACCGGCAGATTCGGGAGGAGCTGGGCAAACATCTGCCTCGCATCTTTCAAAGACAAGGCATCGAGGCCGAGGAACGACTGCCGAGCCGCGACGGATCCATAGAAGAGAACTTCCTCCAGTTCCTTCAGGGCACCGGCTGCAACCTCGACCCCCAGAACTCACACAGCACCTCCAGTCCTAAAGGTGAAGCTTGCCGTCCGCCCGCGGACTCCCACCCACGTGAGCCACCCCAACCCATACCAGTTGACTTTCGCATCCCTGGACAAATAATAGACGAGACCTTCCTTGAGAGCGACGAGGGGAGGAACAATCATATACTTTCCGATGACTAGATATCATTTCTTGATGATTTAAGACATTCGGGTGATTCAGGAAGAAAGCTTTACAGCAGGTTCTCTTAGCAAGTAAGTGCGTAACACGGGTCTAATGTGAGTGGAAAGTCAAAATGGTGGATCAAAGGATTGTACCTTCATCTAATCTCTGGAATCACTATTAAAGTTTCGACCGTACTACCCTAATCATGTAGTATTCCCATATAGTAAGTAAGTAATTTGTATTTATATAGCGCTTTTCCAGACCAGGGTCACAAAGCGCTTAAACAATCAAAACAATACTCAATAAAATATATTCTTAAAAGGTCAAGATAACACCAACAGTTTGTCACTCACAATAGTTGCTTTTGGTCTGAACATACTCTAACAAATCATAACATTACTTTAATTATTCAATTCAGAAATCTTGATGAAATACTCTGTATCTGTAGATACACACCATTATCTTTCTATTTGTTTTATTAGGTTTTCTTGATGTTAGCCAAACGTATTGTGATGCTAACTCAGAGATTCACGAGACAATCCACATCGATGTTGAACGATCGATGACCCGTAAATAAATGTAGATCCGGGCCTAGGCAGGAGTGTGGATCGGATTCACGACTTATCGTGAGTTTTCCTTCAATAGACAAGCTAAAAAAGAGAACACTTGTATGCACTTTAACATATTTCTATGGTGACATTTTTAAAAGTGTCTTATATTATGGTTACAATTACTGTTTGTTCCTATTTTCCAGCGTTTCATGAGAATCAAATTTGAGATTCTTTCCGTGTTCAAAGTGTGTTTGGTTGTTTTGAATTTTTACTGTTAGTTGTGTGAACTTTTCATCGCAGGGAAGCTAATGTGTCGTGGCTAGTATTCGGTACCTGCCTTGTTTCAACGTTTTCCAACAGGGGGAGCTGTTGCCCGATGGTTCAGGGTCACTAAAAGTACCTCAGATGATCCCTGGACGCTGTTTTTGAAGTCATTTGCTAAGCAAGGGTTGACGATGCTGTTTGTTAAAAGAGAGGTAACCTCCTCTGTTTGGGCACAGGGTTTTTAAACATGTTTACACGACTTGGACGTTCTTAACACGACACCCGGGGATTTTGAACTGTGAATGAAATGGAATATTGTGACTCTTCTTTCTGAGAGCGACATGTTTTTCTACTACTTGATTAAAAGACTCACTTCTACTGTCTTTTAATTCTTCGTAAAGGAAAGATTTGCTGTTGTAATAAAGAATTTCTATGTTGTTAAATATTTCATTTTTCTTTTCTTTTAAAAAAATATAATTTAAATTCACATTTAAGACACTAATAATTGTTGGATTTTTGTGTTACTTAATTTATTCCTTTTAAGTACACGTGATATTTTTCATTCTGTAATTATTTGACCTTCTAGAAATCAACACACATGGATTAGAATAACACATTTATTCTGCATCTTATATAAACTCAAGTTAAAAGCAAAACAGAAATGATAAGTAAAGCGGATTTTTCCAGGATAATAGCAAATGTTTATGTATTAAAAAAGATCAAAATGTAGTATTTTTATTTTCTTATAGCAAATGTCAGAAGCTTCACAAGGTAAGAACGATATGAAACAGCAGAATGATTGTCATTTATTGTCATATTTCATGCTTAACTAAAACTAGCTAGTTCACTAACTAGGCTAACGATACTAGCTCATTAGCTAGTTGGGGAACCAACAATATGATGTAGTTATTTAGTTACCGCTTGTATTATGTTTGTATTCATTTGAATCAGCTTTTGTAAAACGTTATAATAATGTGCCTTTATATTTATATTTATGTTATAAATGAATCAATCTAATCTGTAAGGTAACTCGGTAAGAGGTGTAAATAAATAATTATAATAATATTTGATTATCTATCTTTTGATCGATTGATTATTTATTTCAATGTTTGTTCTTAACTCACTTGAATTAAATGAATTGACACAGGTCACGTTTATTGGTTAACAAGTGAGTTTAAATCGTACAATTTAGGTGAATAAAGTCAAATAAATCACACGGCTGCAATAATACCTGAAGCCTCCTGGTGGCGTTCTTCCTTTTTCTTTGTCTTCATCTTAAACGGTACAACTAATGTGTTGATTTAAGTGTCTCTTAAATAGATGTTGGACTCTATTGTATCATCAGTATCTGTTTGTACAAAACTCTTTTCATTGATATATTGACATTAGAAAAGGATCTTAAGCCCCGCCCACTGAAAACACTTTTCTGGAGTTTTACCATAACCACGCCCACTCTGCTGTGATTGGTCAAGTGTCAAGGTATATCACCGCGTGTCTTCAATCCTTTAAGTCTTCACCTCCAAAGGGCTCTTTGTATAAACAAAGCGGGTTGTGATTACAGCTGGCTGGAGGAGGAGTGAAGCCATTATTACGTCATAATGGACTCTCGCTCTCGTAACCTCTCGTTCGCCCAGATTTCAGACGGGGGAGAACTTTATTAACTAATTGGTTCAAAATATAATCATGATGAGAGACTTACTGCATCTTCAACGTTTGAAACATGTGAGTGGGTCAGGAAACATTTGTTGCCCTTTAATAACTTTAATTTACAAAAAAATTTGTAATCTATGCTTTGTTTCTCTGAATTGAAAATTATTTGATAATTCATTTGAATCTATATTAAACATACTATTTCTAATCTGTCTGTGAAGGTTCCTAGAACTCTACACAGTCCAGTTGCCTCACTTTTGAATCACTTGGATACCATTTCTAATAACTTATAATAAAAGTAATCAAATCACATATTATTCTTAAATAATAAATCATATTTTACATCTTTAAAACCAAAAGAATGTTGATATTCCAGCTCTCTTGCTTGATGACAACTATTTTAACATTTATCTATAAACAGATTATTTCCAGAAATAACTCTACTGATCCCTGTTGTTTTTTATTTAACTTTACTTACGCGATCATTACAACTTTTTTTTAAATCTGGGGCATCTTCTATTTTTAGACGAACGGATCCACAACTGTCCTTCGCTCACCTTGACCAGGCAGCATCGTCTCGACTGTCATGTGAGCCTGTTGGAATTGCAACATCGTGGTTAAAAAAAACGCCGGTATTGACTGTAAGAAAATATGCTCTCTGTTGCCGGGGCAACCGAGGAGGTCGGCCCTTATCAGAGGAGGCCCGTTGTGTGTCTTTGAGCTCGCCGCTGTGCGGCTCTCTTGGCTGGGAGGAGGAGCCAACTCTGCAGAGGCACTTGTTCTGACCCGCTATGGATCCTGTCGTCCCTCTGCCCCGAGACCAGACCGAGCTCCAGAGCGTGATGTCCCACTAGGATCGAAGATGTCTTCATCATCATCATCATCATCATCAGCTGCAGCAGCAGCAGCAGCCTCCAGCTCAGCCAGCAATGGACAAGGAAAGACAAACTCAAAGTCTCCGTTCAGGAAGAGGGCGAGCCTGCAGAATACAGCCGTGCTCGGTGAGTGTGGGGGTGTGTGTGTGTGTGTGTGTGTGTGTGTGTGTGTGTGTGTGGTTTAAGGGGTCCCAGGAAAACTTACCTGGTCATGCAGTCATTTTGTAATTGAATAACTGGAGGTTATAGATTAGATTTGAGGAACATTATATCATTTCATTTCACTTCGTCCTGCTTGAATTTTGCAAAGTAGTAAAACATGTATATTGTTGTTTATGTGAGGAGCTTCATCAAGTTGTTTATCAAAGTCACCATGTTATGATGCCCCCCCCCCCTCCCTTATCTGCTCACATTACCTACACAAGAGGTGTGGCCATGTTTATCATCCAACCACACAACTTGTTTTTGTCTAACCTGTATGTCTCGCCCAAAATGTCACACTCCCTCGAACACACTTCCCTCGTCGAACTGTTACTTTTTTGATCATCTTTGTGTCATCGTGGTGGATCTAGATGAGTGGGCGACAACTACACTTCCTGAGGGGCCACATTCTATACAGTGGGTGTATAAATATATAATATATATAATAAATGAGAAGCAAAAAACTATCAAAACAAAAAATCAAGCTAAAATTATTATTTTATTGTGTTAAACATCTTGTATAAAATCTCTTTTTCCAGAAATATCTTTATATATTAACTTAAATAATTTTAAAAAAAGCAATAAATACTAACAAAAAGGACAAAAACAGAAAGTAAAAGTCCTAAAGCAAAACCCAAATAGTCATATTTAGACACTAGTATTGAAAAATAAACATAAAAACAAGATATAATTGTTAGTTTCTACATGATTTTTGACCTCGTAAAAGGCCACAAAACATGTGTTGTTGTCATAAATTGTAACACTTATTGTCCAGGAGAAGACAAAGTTATAAAGTAACTACTGCTAGAAATGGTGCTGGTTTAACCACCCTCTCCGTGGGTCAGCGCTCCACCTCTCACTGACGGAGACACATGGACGTGACGTCACATCATGGACCAGATCATTGAAGTTCTGACGCTGGCTTTGAAGTCGGCGCAGGAGGAAAAGGTCGAGCCTCGCCATTCATGTGTCCATCAAACGTTGATTGAACAACACGCCCACACAGAGCCACACGAGGCTGCAGCAGCAGATCTCAGGCCGCCAACACAAATCAACACACGCTGTATTTGCTGAGGAAGTCAGCCTTTGCTGCAGTAATAAATAACTTAGAGGGTTTTCTCCAGCCACGGAGCCTTTGGCTTCCTCTCCATCATCTGCCTGGTTGAACACTCATGCAGCGAGCACTTTGTCATGAAAATGCACATGTTGATCCCCATTATGGCATCTTCAGAGGTTTTTAGTGTCACTGAAATACACAACAACTTCAGTGTTTGTCTGTGTAGTGTTCCACGTTCAATACTGTTTTATTTATTTTGTCATTAAAAGCCAGTCCAGGCACAACAATCCAGAGGAAAAATGATAATAAATAGTAATTTTAATCAATATATATGTATGATGATGTTGTGGATTTAAACTAAAAAAAAAGAAGAAAACTATAAAACGATAAACAAAATCTGAATTTGTTCCAAAACATCTTGACAGAAAATTATAAATGCACTTCCCCTCAACAGTTTGATCTTAACTAACATTATTTTATCCTATAGCATTTCCGAGAATAAACGTGTGGATTTGGAAAAGTGATGAAAATTGGATTTTATTTTTTTTAATGTTTTTATATTTTATATATATATATATATATATATATATATATATATATATACAGTTGACGTTCTGTCAATTTTAAACATAAAAAGTACCTTCATTTAAATTGAAATCTAAATGAGATAATATATATTTTAAATACAACTTGATCTTATTTATATATATATATATATATATATATATATATATATATATATATATATATATAGAATATAGAATATATATTATCTCATTTCGATTTCAATTTAAATGAAGGTACTTTTCATGTTTAAAATTGACAGAACGTCAATATATATATACTGTATATATATATATATATATATATAAAATATAAAAATATAAAAATAAAAAAATAAATCCAATTTTCATCACTTTTCCAAATCCACACGTTTATTCTCGGAAATGTTATAGAATAAAATAATGTTAGTTAAGATCAAACTGTTGAGGGGAAGTGCATTTATAATTTTCTGTCAAGATGTTTTGGAACAAATTCAGATTTTGTTTATAGTTTTATAGTTTCCTTTTTTTTAAAGTTTCATTTAAATTGAAATCGAAATGAGATAATATATATAGGTACTTTTTATGTTTAAAATTGACAGAACGTACAAACTAATGTAATCTAATCGAACAAACTTTCTTTGTATTTGTTTAGTGACCACATCTTCTGATGAATTACTTTGGTCATGTTTGGTCAACTCTTAGAGGGAGATCTGTTCTCATTTAGTGATCTGCTGATGTTGTATTGATTGATGGAGAGAGTAGGAGGAGGTGGAACATTGAAAGTCAGCAGAAGTGTGTGAGTGAGAGGCAGTCAGCAGGAACGGCGGAGATAAGACATGAGGAGGAAAGATGTGGTGAGTGTCACAAAGGCAGATGGGAAAATAAAAATTGGATTATTTGTATTGTCGTTGTTGTTGTTGTTATCTGAAGCTGTGGAACTTCTAGTTGAAAATCAAGTTTAATTTGGATAAATGATTCACCTGTTTTCATTTTAAGGATTCAACCTTTTGTAAAAATAATTAATATTGATTTATAACTCATTTGCATGAACAACATTACCAGTTTAGATGGAAAATAACCCCTGCAGTGCGTTTGAGAAAACGTCATGTTTGAGTTTCGACAGTAGAGGGCGTAACTGTCCATCTATTCAAGCCGGATGAGGACATGAATGACGTCTACATTTTTCCTGGATATTTCTAACCTTATTTCTGTTTTAAGGCTTGTCCAAGTGTCAAGTAGTTTGTTGCGGAATTTTCAAATCACTAATAATTTTCCAAGAAGCTTTTAAGACATTCAAGTCTGTGTTGACCAGATAGTTGAGTTAAAAGTCTGTCAATGTCATTTTCGCACTTCTAGAACAGTTTTACTATTTCAGCGACAATTTATTTTGTACACATTATATACTTATTGTTGAATAACAACTTCCATGTGGCCGCTAGTGTTCATGTTTGTCAATATAGTCAAAATGCAAAATGATGTCAAAATACTTAAATAAAAGTTTGTTTCTTGTCTGTGTTAAAGCATAAACGTGCATTGTGAGAAAAAAAACAAGGCATAAAGTGTGTTGCGCATGTCTAAACAATACTTTGATCAAAATATAACAAAAATATAATGATACATTTTACTATAATTTGATTTTAAAGTGTCGGTTGCACAAAGTACAAAAGCAAATATCTGTTGCAAGAGACCCTCCAGAACTATCCAAAATATTTGTATTCAAGTTTTCTTTGCGTCTATAGCAGCAGTTTAACTATGACTAGCAGGATAACCAAGATAAGATAAGATGTTTCTTGAAGGAGTCAGTAGATCATCAAACACAGAGATTGTTCCAAAGCTTAGGAGCAACAGTCTGGAAGGATTTCTCTCCTCTGGTCCTGAACCGTGTTAAGGAACCATCAGTAGATTCTGATCTACAGACCTCAGAGCCCGAGCTGGGGTGTAAGTCTGGATCAGATCACTGATGTAAGGAGGAGTCTGACCATGAATAGATCTGAAAGTAAGAACCAGTCACGCAAATAAACTGTTGCAATAGTCCAGACGAGAAGGCACAAACACATGTATTATAAAGAGTGTTGTGACATCATTTTCCTAAATTTAGAGATTTTTCTCAGTCGAAGGAAACAGTTTCTGGTCAGTTTTCTGCAGTTTTGAACAAGAGACATGTCTTTATCAAATAAAACACCCAGGTTTCTCAGGCTAAGTTTGACAGACTAGCCTATGTCACCCAAGAACTGACTCAACCCTGGAACCTTATCATCAGGAGCAATCACCAGAGTTTCAGTTTTGTCCACATTTAGCTTCAAAGTGTTTTCACTAATTGTTTGATTTCTAGCACACAATTGTATGCTAAGAGCTAGTTAGCTTAGCTAATGAACTAAGCTGTTCAGCCTCTGGGGCTCAGTTGGATCAAAAGAGCAGTAGAGCTGGATGTCATCAGCAAAGATGTGATAAGAAACATCAGGAAATCTCTGAATGATTTTACCGAGGGGAATCAAGTATAGCAAAAAAAAAATAAAGGACGCTAAACAGAACCTTGAGGGACTCCACACAACAGATCCGCTGATTCAGACATTATTTGATTGGCAGATCAAACAGAAACTGCGCCCAGAAAGGTATATTATTGTATCTTACAGTACATTTCCTCTTCTCATCTAAAGGTTCAAATAGTCAACCACTCCTCTCGTTTAATCTTCCATTTTCCCTCCAGCATGTGGATCATCTGTAGCTCACACTTTTCTTGTGTCTTAACTGACCAAAGACAAAATAGAGCCTTTTCAACATTTCTCTGTTTTAGTTAATAGGAAGAAAACGAGTCACTGAGTCAAGAAAGCTTGTGTTTGACAAACATGTCCACGTCAAACATTCTGTGGCCGTCGAATTCTAATAATATCCTTGTTTTGTTGACACTGGAGTGAAAAAAGTGTTTCAGTGGTCGTGCTGAAAATGTTGTGTAGTCGTCAGACACACGGAGCTGCAGGAGATTTCACAGGAATTGAACTCCCAACCTTCGCATTGAATATGCAATACAGATGTCAAATTCAAGTTTTAGGGTTTTTTTTGGAGCCGGTCGTTTATGAAGTGTCAAGTAACATGATCACAGTGTAGAGTTGACACACACTTGCACTTTGCTATTTCCAGATATGATGACGGCGACTGTTTTTTTTGACAACTTTTACTGGCACATTTAACACCAGGGGTGTAAAGATCTGATCGTCTCATGTTTTACTCACAAGTATATTTAATTTCAATGTTTGATTCGAATGGAAATTCATAGGAATATGAATGATAATGAGGGATCTGGGCTCACAAAGAGTTCTTTGTTGATCTGTTAAACTTCCTGCCGCTCTCCACACACTTATTGAGTTGGAAAAATATTGAATTAAAATAGAATAAACCATAGCAGGAAGAAAAAACTCTTAAAGTAGTAGTCTTAAATTCAAATTTTCTATATGGAGTTTAGAGAAGAAGCTTCCTCCTAAACTTTCTATCTGATAGCGTAAAATAGATTTTGAAAATTTGCCCCAAATTTTTTATTTAATTATGTTTCTATAGAAACTCAGTTGAGAAACACAGCAGGCCGGACGTGCCTGTGATGTTTGGCAGTCATGTGATGTGAGTCCAACACCAGCCCGATCATGTGATCACACACACACTAGCATTGACAAGTCATACAATATTATCGGCGCAGGTTCAAACAATGGATTATTTTAGGAATTATTGGGTGGCTGAGATTATATAAACATTAGTGAAGGGAAGATTTAAGATTACATTTAATAAACAAACCACAGAAAAATCACTGAAATAAAAGAAAAAACTTGATAAATTAAAAAAAAAAATTTCATACTGGCCAAACGTGGGCCAAATAACCATTAATTTGATGAACAATTATTTAACAGTGTATTTCTTAAAATTACAAAAATAAATATAATAACACTTTAATTTAAGTTCTTTGAACAACTGAAAACAAGCTCAGCTGTAGCCTCTTAATAAATTTTGAATAGCGCTATAAATCTTTTAGGTTTTGTTTAGTATATATTCTCTGCATTTTAGAATTGAATTGTTATAAAATTATCCTTAAAACAATAGTGGTACAAATGTTTGGCGAAATATGGTTTAATCGTCAACAATATTTCGCCAAACATTTGAACCACTATTGTTTTTTCAATTTCAATTTCAGTTTATTTAAAAGGACAATGTGCAGTTACATTTAAAAAAAAAGGCTGCACCAGATTAAGCACAATGATAACTTCCATCTGTAGTCCTCAACACAGATGCAGACAGTTTACATAATACATCAACATACAAATAAAGAAAAAGCACAACAATACACAAAAACACTGTACAATCTAATAAATTCAATGATGGCCAAAAACATTTTAAACTAGCTTTACATATCAGGCATCAATATGCAACTTTTTTACTCCTAATAAAAAAATAAAAATTACTTACTTACTTACTATTCTTTTAAGGATAATTTTATAACAATTTAACTCTAAAATGCAACGAATATATTTAAACAAAACCACCAAGATGTATAACGCTACTCAACATTTTTTAAAAGGCTACACCTAAGCTTGTTTTCAGTTGTTCAGAGAACTTAAATTTAAACTTTAAAAAAAATGAGATCGTAGTTTTAAATGACAAATTCCAAACTTTTATTTTATGACTTTTTCTTTATTACGTCCGTGGCGCTGAATGAGGAAGTGGGCGTGGCCACCGCTGCAGGACCGCCCCCCTCTCGCTGCACAATGGGGCAAAGATGATGCAGTCACGTGGTTCGTTCCAACGCCGTATATAAAGCGGCTGCTGCGTTCACCGGCTGAGAAGAGAAGACTCACAGGAAGCAGCTGCTCAACGACTGACTGGAGTAGGTCTAGTGTAGCGGCGGGAGGAGGTGACATCTCGAGGCGAGAAGACAAGAAGAAGAAGAGACTAGTAGGAAACTGTCTGACAGGACGCGGCGCGGATCCTCTTCTGGACCGAGCGGCAGGAGGAACCCTTCCCTGCCCCGGGCCTGTGTCCCAGCATCCCAGCCCCGGACGAGGGCCTGCGCTGGAGGACAGGACAGGGACTCGAGAGGTACGAGGTCCTAGAGGACTTGTTTAGGATGAGGGGGAGGAGACTCGACGTGTCTCTCTGCTGACATCACCTCCGTTAACGTGGGGAGAAGATGTGCGTGTTTGCGTGCGTGTGTGTGTGTGTGTGTGTGTGTGTTTGTCACCACAGATGTAGCAACACTTTAAAAAAAATACTTAAAATATTTACTGGTGCAGAAAGTTATAAACACGTTCAAAGCAAAAGGTTCTTATTGTTGGTTCTTTGAAAACGGTTCCTCCAAGTATTATGTAATATTTAATAGTTTTACAGCTTCTGCATCTGATGTTTTACTTCACTTTTGTACGTGTTTAAATCTTACCTAGTTTTCAAGATAGTTTTGATGCTAAAGATTTTAAGGTTTAAGTTTTAGTTAAAGTGATTCAGAATCTACCCTGGAAAGAAAACCCAAGAAAAATGCATTTTCGAACATGTATAAAATATGTATTATTTATGTACAACTCTCTTGACTCACTCACATGTTTCAAATGTTGAAGTTTTTCTCTCAAAGATACACTAAGTATCTCATCATGACCATGTTTTCAACTTATTTAAGCACTTTGTGACCCTGGTCTGGAAAAGCGCTATACAAATAACAATTACTTACTTACTTATTACTTTATGAAGTTGTACCCCGTCTGAAATCTGGGCGAACGAGAGGTTACGAGAGCAGTGTCCTTTATAACAATGGCTTCACTCCCCCTCCTCCAGCCCGCTGTAATCACACCCTGCTTTGTTTATACAATGAGTTCCTTGGAGGTGTAGACTTCCTGGACTGGTGACGCGTGGTGACATACCTCGATGTTTGAGCAATCACAGCAAAGTTGGTGCGGTTATGCTCAACAAGATTCCATCTCCAGAATACAGTTTTCAGTTTCAGCTTAGGTTCATTTTCTAATGTAAATATATTTCGATGAAAATAGAGTTTAGTACAAACACACACTGATGATACTATAGAGTCCAACGTCAATTTAGGAGACATAACATACAAGCACTCATAGGAATACATTATTTATATCTTGACTCATATTATATGTATGTAATGTAACATGATGTAGAATCCATTAAAATACAACATATATATAAACATATATACTACATAACTATTACTATCCCGGTACATATACAAAATAATACTAATGTAATTGCAATAAAATGATCAACACTGTTCTTTCACGAGACGTGTCTCTCCTCGTCCTCAGTTATCACTCTTCCATATACTTGATGAGTAATAGTTTTTTTAAACATTGTTTCTGTCTCAGACAAATACTCTGCTGCTGAGGTTTTTAATGATCATAAAAACACTTCAAAGTATATATTTTTTGTTGATACATTTCTCTTAAAGGATGTTTCGAGGCATGACTTGCTGAAGCTGCTAATACCGTTTTAGAAACACTGATGTATTGTCTGAGCCGAGGTTGTTTATAATACCAGCCGTTGAGAGGTTTTTGGTTTACAATGACCTGTAATTACTGACCTGGAATCCTTCGAATCTGCTGCTGGTCAGACCTTGTTTAGAACTTGTCTTCAGACAGACATTCAAAGACCTGCTGAGGACACTGTGACTTTCAAACTCTTGCCTTGTTTTCGTTGTTCTTTGAAAAAAGATAAAAATACATGTTTTTTTTTTTCTCATCCTCCTTTGGTTGCTAAGTAGCGACTGAGGAGAGATCCACCACTAAGCCTCATGGGTAAATTCTGCGCTCGTTAAAAATCGCATCTCGAGGTATTTTGTCAGCAAACTAAGGACAAAGCAGTTGAGTTAAATGTTTGTAAGAAGAATATTCAAAATACTTTCTTGAATGACTGAGCTGTGAAGTAGTGAAGTAGTTCACTATTTTTTTTAGGATTTAAATAAAGCAATTCAACTGAAGCTTTTTGAAAAATGACAAACTTTATCTCATTGTTTTACAATTAACAAACAACTATTATCATAATTGCATTTTAAATAAACGTATTATGTTTCTCTGGATCTGGGAAACGATTTCAACATTGGCTCTTCCAATTTTTAATATTAAAAAATGGAGAGTTTTTTTATTAAACCATTTTCATTACAGAAAAAGTTTGTGTTGAGTTCAAATGGCGAGAGAGCGCCGTCGGTTTAACTGCCTTTGAGCACCAGGTCTCCCATAAGACTAAAAAATAAAATGACTAAAACATTAACACAAATAACAAAACAACATCATATACACAATATTATGTAATACCAGACACAACAGTGTGTAAAGTAATATTATTATAGCTTAACAGTGGAAAAAAATGTGGTAAAAGTATGAAAATAAGAAGTAAATACGATGGAAAACTGTGAAGGGTTTAATGTAAACAACATATAAACTCAATGGTTTAGTCATTATCATAGTTTTAAGCTGAGAAAGGAGAAGAAAACTTGTTTAAACATTCTTAAAGAGGCGATGGCAGTAAAAAGGTGAGGAAGTGTGTGTAACTACACACTCACTCATTGAAGGATCATAAATGGATGAAGATGGTTTCACTTCCCGTCGTCATTAACCGTTATATGGGTCACAACATGCTGTCGGCGCTGAAGTCCTGCAGGAACACCAGGCTGTCCCTCAATTATCCGCGTCCCGATTTGAGTGAAAACTAGAGCTTGTCGTCTTTTGTGTGAAGTACAATTGGATTAAACTTCCTTAGTATTAAAGTGAGATAATATATGCTTTATGAAGATTCTATTGTTGGATGTAAATTAGTTAGTTAACTAGTTAACACTTTATAAATGTCATGTACTTCAGTATCTCTGTGGAAATGTAATCGAGAGGTCTGTACTCGAAAGTTTTATCTGCTGGTTAAGTGGAAAATATTGTTGCTCTCTTTCTTTGTCCTCATTTCCTTCATTAAGTCACATTTAGCACCTTTTCGGTTCAGTGTAAATGCATTTACAGATTAATACAAATGCTGCAAGTTAACCATAGTTTTCTATTGAGATCCTTTTGATTCGCTTCAGTGACGTCGTCCATGTTTGCTTTTAACCTTCATTTTAACTGGTTATGTTACATTTTCTGTGAGACCATCACTAGTTATTGAGCTGAAGTGACGTTTAGTTTCATATTTCAGTGTTATAAATTAAAAGAAGCAGTTGATGGGTCACCTTTTTTATCTTTTGGACACTTTTTTTCTTAGTTTCTTACCATTTTACCAGATCGTACATTAGTTAGTTGGCATTTCTAAATTCTTATTAGGCAATATTTCTCATATACTGCTTTTTGAGTCTATGGTTTTGAGTTTAAACCTAAAAGGAGGAAACTACTTTTCTGATTTTCTGGTCACGCTAACCTCAGTTAGTTCCCCGTTTTGAGTTTCCTGCTCAAAATAATGATGACAAGAGTCGTTTTCTATAGAGATTTGAAGCACATTGTATGTGTTTCAAAGAATGAAATGCTTGTTATCTTTGTTGTTGTCCTTGCAGTGACAAGATCAAGGAGATAAAGTGAGTTGGGGGGTCCTGGATTAGGGTTCTAGCTGTTGCTGAAAGGCCGTAGGATTACATTGTTGCTAAACTTGGGGTGTCTCTGTGAGTGTGTTCACTTCAAGTCCTCTGTTGTTGTGTGTTCACTTCAAGTCCTCTGTTGTTGTGTGTTCACTTCAAGTCCTCTGTTGTTGTGTGTTCACTTCAAGTCCTCTGTTGTTGTGTGTTGACTTCAAGTCCTCTGTTGTTGTGTGTTGACTTCAAGTCCTCTGTTGTTGTGTGTTGACTTCAAGTCCTCTGTTGTTGTGTGTTCACTTCAAGTCCTCTGTTGTTGTGTGTTGACTTCAAGTCCTCTGTTGTTGTGTGTTCACTTCAAGTCCTCTGTTGTTGTGTGTTCACTTCAAGTCCTCTGTTGTTGTGTGTTGACTTCAAGTCCTCTGTTGTTGTGTGTTGACTTCAAGTCCTCTGTTGTTGTGTGTTGACTTCAAGTTCTCTGTTGTTGTGTGTTGACTTCAAGTCCTCTGTTGTTGTGTGTTCACTTCAAGTCCTCTGTTGTTGTGTGTTCACTTCAAGTCCTCTGTTGTTGTGTGTTCACTTCAAGTCCTCTGTTGTTGTGTGTTCACTTCAAGTCCTCTGTTGTTGTGTGTTGACTTCAAGTCCTCTGTTGTTGTGTGTTCACTTCAAGTCCTCTGTTGTTGTGTGTTCACTTCAAGTCCTCTGTTGTTGTGTGTTCACTTCAAGTCCTCTGTTGTTGTGTGTTCACTTCAAGTCCTCTGTTGTTGTGTGTTGACTTCAAGTCCTCTGTTGTTGTGTGTTGACTTCAAGTCCTCTGTTGTTGTGTGTTGACTTCAAGTCCTCTGTTGTTGTGTGTTGACTTCAAGTCCTCTGTTGTTGTGTGTTCACTTCAAGTCCTCTGTTGTTGTGTGTTCACTTCAAGTCCTCTGTTGTTGTGTGTTGACTTCAAGTCCTCTGTTGTTGTGTGTTGACTTCAAGTCCTCTGTTGTTGTGTGTTGACTTCAAGTCCTCTGTTGTTGTGTGTTCACTTCAAGTCCTCTGTTGTTGTGTGTTCACTTCAAGTCCTCTGTTGTTGTGTGTTCACTTCAAGTCCTCTGTTGTTGTGTGTTGACTTCAAGTCCTCTGTTGTTGTGTGTTCACTTCAAGTCCTCTGTTGTTGTGTGTTCACTTCAAGTCCTCTGTTGTTGTGTGTTGACTTCAAGTCCTCTGTTGTTGTGTGTTCACTTCAAGTTCTCTGTTGTTGTGTGTTGACTTCAAGTCCTCTGTTGTTGTGTGTTCACTTCAAGTTCTCTGTTGTTGTGTGTTGACTTCAAGTCCTCTGTTGTTGTGTGTTCACTTCAAGTCCTCTGTTGTTGTGTGTTCACTTCAAGTCCTCTGTTGTTGTGTGTTCACTTCAAGTCCTCTGTTGTTGTGTGTTCACTTCAAGTCCTCTGTTGTTGTGTGTTCACTTCAAGTCCTCTGTTGTTGTGTGTTCACTTCAAGTCCTCTGTTGTTGTGTGTTCAATTCAAGTCCTCTGTTGTTGTGTGTTCACTTCAAGTCCTCTGTTGTTGTGTGTTCACTTCAAGTCCTCTGTTGTTGTGTGTTCACTTCAAGTCCTCTGTTGTTGTGTGTTCACTTCAAGTCCTCTGTTGTTGTGTGTTCACTTCAAGTCCTCTGTTGTTGTTGTGTTCACTTCAAGTCCTCTGTTTTTGTGTGTTGACTTCAAGTCCTCTGTTGTTGTGTGTTCACTTCAAGTCCTCTGTTGTTGTGTGTTGACTTCAAGTCCTCTGTTGTTGTGTGTTGACTTCAAGTCCTCTGTTGTTGTGTGTTCACTTCAAGTCCTCTGTTGTTGTGTGTTCACTTCAAGTCCTCTGTTGTTGTGTGTTCACTTCATGTCCTCTGTTGTTGTGTGTTCACTTCAAGTCCTCTGTTGTTGTGTGTTCACTTCATGTCCTCTGTTGTTGTGTGTTCACTTCAAGTCCTCTGTTGTTGTGTGTTGACTTCAAGTCCTCTGTTGTTGTGTGTTGACTTCAAGTCCTCTGTTTTTGTGTGTTGACTTCAAGTCCTCTGTTGTTGTGTGTTGACTTCAAGTCCTCTGTTGTTGTGTGTTCACTTCAAGTCCTCTGTTGTTGTGTGTTCACTTCAAGTCCTCTGTTGTTGTGTGTTCACTTCAAGTCCTCTGTTGTTGTGTGTTCACTTCAAGTCCTCTGTTGTTGTGTGTTCACTTCAAGTCCTCTGTTGTTGTGTGTTCACTTCAAGTCCTCTGTCCTCTGTTGTTGTGTGTTCACTTCAAGTCCTCTGTTGTTGTGTGTTCACTTCAAGTCCTCTGTCCTCTGTTGTTGTGTTCACTTCAAGTCCTCTGTTGTTGTGTGTTCACTTCAAGTCCTCTGTTGTTGTGTGTTCACTTCAAGTCCTCTGTCCTCTGTTGTTGTGTGTTCACTTCAAGTCCTCTGTCCTCTGTTGTTGTGTGTTCACTTCAAGTCCTCTGTTGTTGTGTGTTCACTTCAAGTCCTCTGTTGTTGTGTGTTCACTTCAAGTCCTCTGTTGATGTAGGATAGATGCATCGTCTGTAGTTATCTTTATACTTTACAAAAGCTAGAGCCGTGGAGAATCAATAACTGCTCTTATGTCATCTCTCAGTGTCATCTCGGTGTCAGTGGACTTTAGACTCGACCCGTTTCCATGCAGATGCTCAGTCTAATTGCAACTGACCCAAAACCAAATATAGCACCAATTAAAAATGAATCAGTCATCCTGCTGGACTCTGTGAATGACTGTGTTCGAAAATGAAAAAATAGTTTGTTTGGATTCACACAGTTAAGTCTGAACGTTCGTTTCCACGTCAGGAGCCTGAAGCTGTTGTTCCTTCTGTTTTTTTAAGATGTTGTTAAGTCGCATAAAGACGGACATAAAGCCTTTTATTTAGCATTAGCGTCACCTCAACAGTTTGTATTTGTGTCCGTTTTATATGTCTTACATTTCCTTGTCTAGTTTTCTTTTAGTCCCTGTTATAAAAACATGTTTTTCACCTCCAATGCAAATTTAATGAGGTTCACAAATGTCCCCGGGGCCCGGAGTGTGAACATGCAAGAATCACGATGAAGATGTTGTACCATCTTCTCCATGGAGTTGATTTTGTTACATAAAACCAAAATACGACCCAATTCAGGAGGGTTTCTTGAAACAGTATTTTGCTGGGGTAACACTAGATATACACACTTCCTCATACAACAAAAAAAGGGTACGAACCAAGGGTGTTGAATTACCCTCAGTAGTTACAATGTCATTGTTAGCTTAGCAGGAATGTTAGTGATGCTAAGCTAATCTATTTGTTTTCTACCATCTAAAGCAAGGGTCTCCAACTGATATAGCACCACGGATGGGTTTAAAATAGGCATTATTTAATAGATCAGCCTAAAAAAAACCCACAAAAGTCAAATAAAGATGCATCTCATCGTGCTGATGAATCAGCAGATGATCTGTTCGGGTTTCTCTCCATCAAGAATGTCCCATATTGAGTTTCTTTTCTGTCATTTTCATTACTTGATTTTACACGCAGTCGAGTATAGGAGTCTGATATGTGACTTGGTGGACTGGAGTGAGAGAAACCACTTGCAGCTGAACACCTCAAAGACCAAGGAGCTGGTCTTGGACTTCGGGAGGTCCAGGACAAAGCCACGTCCAGTGTCCATCAGAGGCGACGAGGTGGAGATAGTGGACAACTAACTAACTAAGTACCTCGGTGTGTGGATGGACAGTAAACTGGACTGGTCCTGCAACACAGACCATGTATATAAGAAGGTTCAGAGTAGACTGTACTTTCTGAGGAGGCTTCGATCATTTAACATCTGCAGGAAGCTCCTCTGCATGTTCTACCAGTCTGTGGTGGCCAGTGTCCTGTTCTATGCTGTGGTGTGTTGGGGTGGAAATGTGTCCAAGAGGAGTGTCAACAGGTTGGACAGGTTGATCAGGAGGGCTGGCTCTGTGGTTGGCATGAAGCTGGACTCACTGGTGACAGTTGCTGAGAGGAGATCACTGAACAAACTACTGTCCATCATCGATGATGACAGTCATCCTCTCAACACTGTCATCAGTGAAGAGAAGACCCGGCCTAGACCCGGCCCTGATCCATTATTTGAACCTGCGCTGATGATATTGTTTAACTTGTCAATGCTAGTGTGTGTGTGATCACATGATCGGGGCGGGTGTTGGACTCACATCACATGACTGCCAAACATCACAAGCACGTCCGGTCTGCTGTGTTTCTCAACACACTACACGCTGAGTTTCTATAGAAACATAATTAAATAAAAAAATTGGGGCAAAGAGACGCAGAATGAGAGCACGAATGCTCCTACCCAGGTGCAAAACAAATAGACTCAGGGACTCATTCATTCCTCGGGCTATTAAATTGTACAATTCTAAGTTCGGGGGCAGGAGTGGAGTGAGAGTATCTGGATGTTCTGTTCTATTTTAGTCTTTGTATCCTTTGTCTTTGTTGTTTTTCTTTGACCTATGTTCTTTATCTTTAGACTTGGATTGTGTCATCTTGTTCTTTCTCTTTATTTTCTACTTCTTATTTTATTTTTTATTTTTTTAGTTTATGAAAAATTGCTGGCTATTGGAAAAAAAACAATTTAGTTACTGTTAAAGTTTTACCTTACCTTACCTTACCTTACCTTACTTAACTTGACTTGACAGCGACTTCACATATCAAGAGTCAAACGCTGATATGACTTTGGAAAAAACTTTTTTTTTCAAAAATAAAACACCTTTCAGACAGTTGTAATCAACAAAATAGAAATTAAATTCTTTTTCTTTCTCCCACTCTCAAATTCCGGTCTTGAGGGATCAGTTGAGCTGGGACCCATGCCAACTTACTTGATATTTACATTCCTTACATTAAACATAACGTACAAATAAGCCTTCATAAAGTAAACCGTTTATTATTCAGCACTTACTTACCCTCTCTATCATTATTTCATGATAGTATTGTACCGCCGTGTGACATCCCGTCTGCTAGATTACATTCTGAAGACAAGGACTCAGAAACAATCACCAGAGAAATCTTAGTGTTTAGATTGAATCATTCTAAGACCGTCACGGTCTTGATAGAAGCCACGAGAACATCGTCTTGTTTAGTTTATCCTTTAGTCATACTAGTGGACGGTGACGATAGTGCGATGACTTTCATTCATGGAAGCGACAGCTGTCGCTTAAATGTTATTAAAAAAATGTGTGGGTCACACCAGGGCCAACTAACCCTTCAGGGTTCCTGTCCAAACACAAGTGGCGTTGGACCCGCGGCGGAGCATCAGACGGTCGTGGCAGCAGACGCCAGTCAGCTGCAGTTTACTCCTTCGGCGCTGAGGTCATCCCCGCGTTTGGAACTTTGCGACTGTTTACGAGCCGTTGAAACAATGACAACAGATCCGTTGATCCTCGAGTCATGTTGTTGGTCATGATTAATCATGCGCCACAAATCAACTCCTTGTATTCTGCTGACTTCACACAGAGTCCAAGTGTATAAAATCAAGCTATTTTAATCGCCTTTTTGTGTTTATATATCCTTCATGAATGTTAACATTATCTTGCGGTTCATGTCCTGGTTATAACAGCTGACTTCTGGATCTGTTTAAACTAAATCTTTCTAACTTATCCTCACATTTTT
Source organism: Callionymus lyra (assembly GCF_982586985.1). NCBI lineage: Eukaryota > Metazoa > Chordata > Actinopteri > Syngnathiformes > Callionymidae > Callionymus > Callionymus lyra. Next base: position 10,182,843 of record NC_141827.1, on the reverse strand, counting down.
GAAGCTTTTTCCTTTACAACTACTTTCTGCCTCACCTGTTGTTCAGGCATAAATATAACCCAAAGTTATTAGTTGAGTCTTATTGGATCACTTGCGTACTATTTATAGTTTTTTAATGTTTCAATACAGCTTTGTTTATTTGTGTTTTTGTTTGTAAAACTGCAAAACTCTTAAAGCTTTAAAAAGGTTATAATTGGGGATTCGATTTGGATAGTAATCTGGAGAACTGACTGGATACTCAAAAAGATTTTCATTGACTCATATGACGGTTTTCTCTCTTCAGAAGTATGTTATTTTTCAAGTTAGCAAACATATTACTGCTTAAAAAACACTTCAGGGTCAAAATAACTTTTTTTTTGTTGAATTTAAATCGTGGTCAGTTTTTTTTCAGGAACGCAATCCTTGAATCATGGATATTGTTAATGTTTGTATACTGTGTTCTTTTAAATGTATTTCAAAAATGGTGTCCAAAGTAATGACCATCTTTTACTTTTGCTGTATAGAAGGATGGATGGATTGATAGATGGATGGATGGATAAATGGATAGGTAGGAAAACTAATTTTGGAAATTGGTAATGAGCTAGGAATACGGTGTAATAGCTTGACATAAAATAGTAGTGTGAAATATATGTTATATATTAGATAAAGGGGTTCATGTTGGAAAAATTACTTTAAAAAATCAATTCAGTTTTTACCTTTATATCCATCCATCACTCACAGTTCAGACACAGCTTACTGTTGCATTATCTTTCCTATTTTTATTTGTTCAGCTTTTTACATGATTTTGTGGAACTCCTGTGTTGTTCTCAGTGTTATCTTGACCTTTAAAGTATATATTTTAGTGAATATTGTTTTGATTGTTTAAGCGCTTTGTGACCCTGGTCTGGAAAAGCGCTATATAACCTACTTACTCGCTTACTATATCAATGAAAAAACATCACTTTTGACCTTCCTTGTGATGCCACTTCGGCTCAAGTTTCTTCTGTTCTATCCTCCTTCTGACCGCAGACCTCGGCGGTCCACTGACCCATAAGGTCCTCAAGCCTCAGCGATCTCTACCTGGCACCCCAGTATCCGGGACCAACTTCCCGATTGACCTCCGAACATCAATGGAGGAGAAATATAAAGAAATCGCAGAGGTGAACATCCATCCGTTGATTTGTGTAGCATTGAAATTAACCTCTTTTTTCTTTTTTTTTCAACGCTGTCGCTCGCAGGAGCTGTTCTCACGCAGCATGGCGGACAGTGAGATGCGCAGCGCTCCCTACGAGTTCCCGGAGGACAGTCCCATAGAGCAGCTGGAGGAGCGGCGCCACCGCCTGGAGAGGCAGATCAGCCAAGATATCAAGTGAGGGAAATGGAACCACCTCGATCCAGTGGCATCAAAGTCCGACTGACTCCTTTAAGAAACATCTTAAGACGTTTTTATTTGTTCAGGCTTTTCCTTGATTTTCTGGAACTCCTGTGTTGTTCTCAGTTTTATCTTGACCTTTAAAGTATATACTTTATTGAATATTGTTTTGAAGCGCTTTGTGACCCTGGTCTGGAAAAGTGCTATATAAATAAAAATTACTTACTTACTTACTTACTAACCTCATGGCATGTTTACCAATCAAAAGTCCATTGATGTGGAATAACTTTACATTTGCAACTTGTATATATTCTGAAAATAAAACCAAAAATAATTTGACAGAAGAGTTTCATAGATAGTCATGGTATGAACTTCTACTGGTCTTAGTGAGAAAAAGGTTTGGTAAAATAGAAAATATATTTATAGATGAAAGCTTGTTACTTTCGCCCCTTATTCACTGCGGGTGTTCTGAGTAATGCTTTGCCGCCCAGCCACTGGCTATATTCGCTCTACATTTAAGTGCTTCTTAAATCCAATCATGGTTCTTCTTCTTCCACAAATGATTTTTTTTATTGATCTTAGCTGATATATTTGTGTTCTTAATGTCGAACGAATCATCAAAGCTGCACAACTAACCCACATGTCGGTCCCTATCTGTGTGTTCTTTGGGTCACGGTGTGCAAACGCGCCTGCTTACGCCAACACTGGCATTTGGTCATTTTGTTGTTGCTCTTCTCTCTTCCTCCCTTCTTCGCCCTCGCTGCCCTGCACCGCTGCTTTTCCCCTTCAAGGCTTGAGCCCGAGATCTTGCTGCGCGCCAAACAGGACTTCATGAAAATCGACAGTGCTGCAGATCTAGAGTGAGTGAGCTCGGCTTGTGTTTCGTCTGCCATGTTGTTCAGAAAATGTGCTGGATTTAAGGATTCAAAGAGCGACTGCAAGGCAGTTTACATGGACACGTTTTGACCCGGAAATTAAATAAATGAATAAAAGTTAAAAAAAATACATCGACAAGTTGTGCTGGTTGGTTAAACAATATATATAGTTATAACTATATTGACCCCTTTGGAAATGCCTTTTTGAATCCAAACTGAAGCTGTGAGTGAAGCATGAAAACATGCCGGTAGACTGAAGTACACTCACTTTTTTGAGTGTTTGAAGAAAATGAATACAAATCCTGTAAACAACGGGTTAAAAAATATTGTTTTTATCGATGCTACACCAAATAAGACAGGTTTATGGTAACGGATTCACCGGCTACAACGTCGGGAGATGATTTTCTTGGTTAAAATTAAGTATTTTAATTCAAAATTACTGTTTTATTAATCCACATCATGTTTGATGAATTGCTCAACATTGACAAAAATCATATTTAAATCGATAATAAGCATCTGATATTTCTTAATATGAAATAAGATCAAGAGAGAATTTCTTCATATTTTCTATATTTAATGGTGACAAAAAATGATCTTGATAAGGTGTTTTTGCTGTTGATTTTTTATCAATGGCATAATTTCTTTTACAATGAAAATGTGGGTTTTAATGCTCATGCTATTTAATAAATGCTAAGTGGGACATGGATAAATAGACCTAGATTTTAGTTTAAAAAAAAACAACAACCACAAAGTATAAATTTATATCAATAATGACATTGAAACATGTATTTTGTCATTCACAACAACTCCATTAAGCGTTTTTTTCCTTTTCATTAAGACAAGATTACATTTTGAGAGCTCCTGAAACGTCGGTTACATAAAAGAGGTTTCGTGGAATAAGCAACATATGTTGTTGAACACACATCAGCCTTATCTATGTTCAAGCCTTATCATCAGACTATTTGCCAAAGTATTCATGTTAAATATTGTTTTGCAGTAGTTTCAAATTGCTCACTGGCTCCGCCTACAGGTGAAGGAGCATCATTCAACGATCACATTTACTAAATATTTACATTTAAGTGTCATTTCTCGCACCATTATAATTAAGAAAAAAATCCTGTCAGGTTGCTGAAGGACACGGATGTGGACAGCGTGGACAATGGCTTCACGATGAGGGAGATGCCGATGGAGCGGGAGTACCAGCGGGTGTCAATATCTGGAGAAGAAATATGCGGGGTAAAGTAACTCTTTTTCCTGGTATCATTCAACTTACAAACCACGTTTCTTTTCCTCCAGGTGCCGTTCACGGATCTTGTGGACGCCGCCAAGTGTGTGGTGAAGGCGCTGTTCATTCGGGAGAAGTACATCCACAGATCTCTGCAGTCGTTTTGTAAAACCACGGCCGTCGCTCTGGAAGAGCTGGGATTTCAACCGCAGGAGCCCGGAGTCAATGAAGACATAGCAGAGACGCCCGTCGACGCAGGTTCTTCTTTTTCTACTTTCCTCTTTTGTCGTTTAAATAACGGCCGAGGATCCCTCAACACCTTCTGTTTCTTGACTTTTGAAGTCCCGTGTGTTTTTTTAAAAGAAGGCTGTCGCTGCGATCTGTAATTCTGTCTGAGGTCTCACTTCTACTACAAAACTGCAGAAAAATGACCAAATCTGACCTTCAACTGAGAAAAATCTCTAAATATAGGAAAATGATGTCACAACATGATCTGGAGCTTGTAATCCATGTGTTTGTTTCTTCTCGTTTAGACTATTGTAACAGTTTATTTTGGTGTCTTAACAAGAAGGATCTGTCTCGCCTGCAGTTGATACAAAACTCTGCAGCAAGAATTCTGACTCGCTCTAGTAGAAGAACTCACATTTCTCCGATCCTTAAAACTCTTCACTGGCTTCCAGTTTCTTTCAGGATCAACTTTAAAATTCTGGTTCTTACTTTCAGATCTATTCATGGTCAGACCTTCCATCAGTGATCTGATCCAGCCTTACACCCCATCTCGGGCTCTGAGGTCTGTGGATCAGAATCTACTGATGGTTCTTCCTCTCCCTCTGTGTTTGATGGATCTAGATAGATAGATCGAACTTTATTGAAATTATTTTTACAATTAGACACAGCAATACAGATGATAATTCCTAAAAATAAGAACAAGAACAAGAACAAAGAAAAAGAAAGAACAAGAGGACACAATCTAAGTCTTAAGACAAAGAACATAGATCAAAGACAAAGGATACAAAGACTAACATAGAACAGAACATCCAGATACTCTCACTCCACTCCTGCCCCCAAACTCAGAATTGTACAATCTAATAACACGAGGAATGAAAGAGTCCCTGAGTCTACTAGTGTTGCATCATGGGAGGAGCATTCGTGCACTTCATCTGCTTCTCTGCTCACTGATGACAGTGTTGAGAGGATGACTGTCATCATCCATGATGGACAGTAGTTTGTTCAATGATCTCCTCTCAGCAACTGTCACCAGTGAGTCCAGCTTCAACCACAGAACCAGCCCTCCTGATCAACCTGTCCAACCTGTTGACACTCCTCTTGGACACATTTCCACCCCAACACACCACAGCATAGAACAGGACACTGGCCACCACAGACTGGTAGAACATGCAGAGGAGCTTCTTGCAGATGTTAAATGATCGAAGCCTCCTCAGAAAGTACAGTCTGCTCTGAACCTTCTTATATACATGGTCTACATATACAGGACCAGTTTACTGTCCAGCCACACACCGAGGTTCTTCTGATGGACACTGGACGTGGCTTTGTCCTGGACCTCCCAAAGTCCAAGACCAGCTCCTTGGTCTTTGAGGTGTTCAGCTGCAAGTGGTTCCTCTCAGTCCAGTCCACAAAGTCTCCTTCAAAAAACATCTTAAGACATTCTTATTTGTGCAAGATTTTTCCTGATTTTCTGGGACTCCTGTGTTTGTCTTATGTCTTGGCCTTTTAGAGTTTTTAAATTTGTAGGTATTTTTGATTGTGTATTGGTTTTGATTGTTCAAGGGCTTTGTGACCCTGGTCTAGAAAGACGCTTTACAAATAACCAATACCTTACTTCCCTCAGACGCCCCAGTCCACCCGCCTGTGTCCACTACCCACCCGTACGACAACATGGACCCCAAGAACATGCCGGCAGACGCAGGATACACGTGCAAGATGGTCGACGGCGTCGTCCACGTCTACACCAAGAAAAGTGAGACGGAGAAGTAGGTTTTTTCCATCAGGAAGTACGGTTTGTGTTTTTCATCTCAACCTTTTTATATTCAATTCCCTTTCATCCGGTTCCAGACCGGCCGAGGTGGACCTGCCTTACCCGGATCTCAAAGAATACATCGGAGACATGAACGTCATGATGGCTCTCATCATCAACGGACCAGTGTGAGTCTCTTCCTCTGTTTGCTGGTAAAATCATTATCAATAAATCAATAATTATAATCATGATTCAAACTGTTGATGTTTACATTCATCACAGACTAAGGTTTCCTGTTGCTCTTACTGAGAATACTTTTTTTAAATTTATTTAAATATGTATGTTATGTCATAAAAAACATGATCACTGACATAAAATATAAGATAAATAAAACTAATAATTTTTATTAAATCTGGTGAAATCTTTGAAAGTTGCCTCTTCATGGGCAATACAATTTTTTTTTATTAAATTAATTTAAATTTTGTAATTCCAAACAGCACAAAGACTATTAATTATGTTGATAGGATATGGTGACGAAATAAAACTCAATCTTAAACATTTAATATTCCTCAATCAAATAATGTCGATTAAATATTAGAGTTCTACTGAAGTACATCAGTCCCATTAGCATATTGAAATGTTGAATGTAATATTTCAAATGTAACCATCTTTTTAAGTTACTGGATTTAAAAAAAATCCATTTTAATAGTTGGAAGAAGTTGAGTTTTCATCAAAATAATTCCATTCATTTCATTATTTTGATATATTTTTCAAAATAAACAAGATTTTATTACACATATGGTTTAATTGTAATTCTAATAATTCAAAAATAACGCTCTAAATTAAATATTGTGGGGTTTTTTTCTTTAAAATTCCATACAAAGGGTTTGTATAATAGTGTCATCATGATTGGCTGAAAGTTTGATCAAGTAGCTCTGGGCTCTTTTAGTCTGTTCTGGTTGAACTATTATCCCAACATTCTTTATAGTGAATTTAAAAAATCTAAAGATATTCAACTTCAATATTCTTATGACACTAATGTGCATCTATAGAATTCACTAGCATAATGAACACTAGGTTTTGAGCTTTGTTAGCATAAATATGGCTAATTAGATGTAGCAACATTAAGTAAGTAAGTAATTTTTATTTATATAGCGCTTTTCCAGACCAGGGTCACAAAGCGCTTAAACAATCAAAACAATATTCAATAAAGTATATACTTTAAAGGTCAAGATAAAACTGAGAACACAACAGGAGTTCCCGGAAAAGCCTGAACAAATACAAACGTCTTAAGATGCACTAGATGATCTGTGGGTTGAAAGTTTGAACTTGATCTGTAGCCTTCAAATGTTCTGAGCGACTCATTGTTGTCAGACGTTTGTTCTCAGTCGAGCCAATGGTGCAAAACGTGCCACAGGAACAATGTGTTTTTTAACGTCTTCACAGGAAGTCCTTCTGCTACCGCCGCCTGCAGTATCTAAGCTCCAAGTTCCAGATGCACATCCTGCTGAACGAGATGAAGGAACTGGCCGCCCAGAAGAAGGTTCCCCACAGAGACTTCTACAACATACGCAAGGTGAGAGAGAGAGAGTTGTGTTGTTGGTGCAGGCTTCAGTTGTGTCGTCGTTGTGCAGGTGGACACACACATCCACGCCTCCTCCTGCATGAACCAGAAGCACCTGCTGCGCTTCATCAAGAAAGCCATGAAGAAGTACCCGGAGGAGATCGTGCACGTGGAGAACGGGCGCGGCCAGACCCTGAAGGATGTGTTCGAGAACATGAACCTGACGGCCTTTGACCTGAGCGTGGACACACTGGACATGCACGCGGTGAGTGTTTTTGAAGCATAACATTTAATCTAATTCACGACGGTCAGCATGAAAGGATGAATTATTAATAACTTCTTAAATGTTTGAATAGAAAAAAATATATATATTTTCTCATTTAATTTTTAATAATAACTTTTTACACATTGAGTTTGTGATTGTAATTCAAATATTTCAAAATCAAACTTTTCTAAATTCAATATTTTCAAAGTCTTAGCCCTTTAAATTCAATTTAAACATGTAAATATTAAATAGTAATATAGTGCTACAGGATAATACCAAAAAAGTACTCGGCTCCACTGAACATTCAAGTAATTCTGTGCGACACATGATTGGGAAAATTCAGTATTTTTCTTCTATTATACCAACATTTTATATTGAATTTAAATGGCTACAAATTCAAAGATATTGAATTTAGAAAATGTATTTTTGAATTATTGTATTGAGAATATCCAACTGTATGTGTATTTAAAAGAAAAAAAAATTTTTTATTAAAGTATATTAAGCATTTTTTTAATTAAAGAAAAATAAGCATAAAAAATGTATTTTGATGACACTGACATGTATTGATATATATTTATATTTATGTATCTATTTATATGAAATAAATTCTCTGAATTTATATTATATTTTTATAAAATTTGAAATTCAATACAAGAATGTTTCAATAATAGGGCCATAGTTTAAATTAATTTAAAAAAAAATCAAAATGAATGATTTCCTTTTTTATAAAGTTTAATATTTTAATTTCCAATAATTAAAGATAAATATTCTTTATTAAATATTATTTGTATTTGGAAGATCAGCATAGAAAAGTTAGTTATAGTCGCACCAGGATTGGCTGAAAGTTAAATCAAGTAACAAGTCAAGTCAAAGGTCATTTGTGTGTGTGTGTGTGTGTGTGTGTGTGTGTGTGTGTGTGTGTGTGTGTGTGTGTGTGTGTGTGTGTGTGTGTGTGTGTGTGTGTGTGTGTGTGTGTGTGTGTGTGTGTGTGTGTGTGTGTGTGTGTGTGTGTGTGTGTGTGTGTGTGTGTGTGTGTGTGTGTGTGTGTGTGTGTGTGTGTGTGTGTGTGTGTGTGTGTGTGTGTGTGTGTGTGTGTGTGTGTGTGTGTGTGTGTGTGTGTGTGTGTGTGTGTGTGTGTGTGTGTGTGTGTGTGTGTGTGTGTGTGTGTGTGTGTGTGTGTGTGTGTGTGTGTGTGTGTGTGTGTGTGTTTGTGTGTGTGTGTTTGTGTTTGTGTTTGTGTTTGTGATTGTGATTGTGTGTGTGTGATTGTGATTGTGTGTGTGTGATTGTGATTGTGTGTGTGTGATTGTGATTGTGTGTGATTGTGTGTGTGTGTGTAAACTGTATAATGTATACATATAAAAAATATTCCAACATAAGGTTCCATTAGGGCAGAATTATAACAACATTTTTATATTAAATTAAAAAATATATGTATTAAAGTATTTAATTTGTAAAAAAAAATGTTATTGTTGTAATTAGGATATCACACTATATGTAAAAAAAAAAAGGTAGTAAAAAAAATGTATTTTATTTTTTTAGGTACAATATTTAAGACAATACCAGTCATTTTGAATAGAAAATTTGAATTTAATTAGATTTTTTTTTTTTAATTGAATAAAAACTGTATGTTTTCAACAGTAAAATATTCAACTCCGATGGCACTGATATACTTGATATACTTAATATACTTCATATACTGTCACACGTACAGAACGAGTTCTTCAAACTCTTCTCCCGACAGGATCGAAACACCTTCCATCGCTTCGACAAGTTCAACGCCAAATACAACCCGATCGGCGAGTCCATCCTGCGGGAGATCTTCATCAAGACGGACAACCACATCGAGGGGAAGTACTTCGCTCACATCGTCAAGGTGAGTCCGTCTGTCGCTCGAGGGTCCGAACCCCCCGCTGACATCCTCGTCCAGGAAGTGATGTCGGACCTGGAGGAGAGCAAGTACCAGAACTCGGAGCTGCGACTCTCCATCTACGGTCGCTCCAGGGACGAGTGGGACAAGCTGGCCCAGTGGGCCGTCAACCACCGGGTCTATTCGGACAACGTGCGCTGGTTGATCCAAGTGCCGCGTCTGTTGTGAGTTTGAAAATATCAACAATACTTTCTTTGATTAACTAACCCTGGTCGTGGAGAATAACTGAGAACAGACTGATTTCATGTTTCAAAAAGAACAAAGTTCTATGAAAAGAACAAAGGGCAAAGGATGACAAAGTGCAAATTTTAAGAAAATAGATTAAAGGATTATTTTCATTTATTATTCATTTTCTACCGCTTTATCCCTTACCGGGGTCACGGGGAGACTGGAGGCTATCCCAGTATCATAGGGCGAGAGGCAGGGGACACCCTGGACAGGATGCCAGTCTGTCGCAGGGCAAGGATTATTTTATGCATTTCATTTTTTTTTTACACATAAAGTTTAATATTCTAATCCCAATAATCCAAAAGAAAGATGTCTTAATAAAAAAAAAAGAATTTGTAGCTTTTTAAATTCAAAAAAAGATGTTGTAACAATATCGCCAAAAATACCAAAGGAGTACTGAGCTACTTGATTGATTTATATTCAATCTAAACAGCTATGAATGAAAAAATATGAAATCTTCAAATGTTGAATTTGTGTGTTTTTCAAATTTAAAAAAAGTATATTTTCAAAATGAATTCATAATTTTTGACACATGCTTTTTATGTTAATTACAAAAATCTAAAATATTTTTCGTGATTATCAAGTCTGTGTCAAAAATAATTAATTAATTTTAAAAAAATGTATATTCTTTTATTGAACTATTAAAAAACCTTAATTCAACCTTTCAATATAAATAATTTAATTCATTTTAAAATGTATACGTTTACTGCCTAAAAAAAAATCTGTTAAAAAATGTAAATGCTTAAAAACACATTTTTTAAATTTTAATTTCACATTCAATTCTGAATATATATTATATATATTCTGATATAGAAAGATGGATGGATTTGTTAGAGAAGAACAAGAAGTTTGTGAAAATAAAAGGTATATAAGTTATAAACTAGAATTATTTCAGTAGTAAACAAATACAAAATGAATCTGAAACTAGAATTGTTCAAATAATAAAATCTTGAACGGAAAAACTTGACCAGACAAATACTTAAACGTGTAAAAAAACATGACATTTTAACAATATTTATTGTTTGTTTTTGCTGACGAGTGTCTGTCGTGTGTCACCAGCGACGTGTACCACACGAAGAAGCAGCTCACCAACTTCCAGGAGATGCTGGAGAACATCTTCATGCCGCTCTTCGAAGCCACCATCGACCCCCGCAGTCACCCGGAGCTGCACCTCCTCCTGGACCACGTGAGTCACGTCGGACCGGCTCAGCCCGGCGAGCGTCACTGAGGGTCTCTGAACCGACAGGTGGTGGGCTTCGACAGCGTGGACGACGAGTCCAAACCCGAGCATCACATCTTCAACCTGGACAGCCCGCTGCCCGCCGACTGGACCGAGTTGGACAACCCGCCGTATTCGTACTACCTGTACTACACCTACGCCAACATGACGGTGCTGAACCACCTGAGGAGGTTCGGGTCGTTCCCCCCCGTCGGTGTCGTCTCGCTCTCGGAACCCGTCCTGAGGATCTGGTTTTTCTTTCTGCTCCACAGACGGCGAGGCCTTCACACCTTCGTGCTGCGACCTCACTGCGGCGAGGCCGGGCCGATCCACCACCTGGTGTCGGGTTTCATGTTGTCGGAGAACATCTCTCACGGACTGCTGCTCCGCAAGGTCAGGGCGGCCATGTTTTTTTTTTAAATAACTGAATTTAAAAAAATATGTATTTTTAAAATTAACAAATGTTTTTACACATAGTTTGATATTATAATTCCAATAATAATTTAAAAATAAATTTTCTAAATTATTATTTTTTCTTTAAATTCAACATAAAAATTCAACGTTAAAAAATTCAACGTTAAAAAATTCAACGTTAAAATTCAACGATAGAATGTTTTCACCAGACGATGACAAAACAGTACAGAATTTTCAGCCAATCATGCGACACATGTTCAGTGTACTTTAGTTAGTATTGTCTGGTACTATTATACCGTTTAAATATTTTTTTATTGAATTTAAATTGCAATGACATAAAAAATATTGAATCTAGAAAAGTAATTTTTCATGTATTGAACCTAGATGATCAAACTCTACGTGTCAAACAATTTTTATTTATTTTTTGTTATAAACAAAACAAACCCAACTTTTGATTATTCAAATTAGAATTTAATTAATTTAAATAAAATATTCAGTGCTTGAAAAAAATGTCAATAAAAATGTAAGAATCGCGTGTTAATCTGGATGTAAAGTGACGTTTCCTCCCGTCAGGCTCCGGTGCTGCAGTACCTGTACTACCTGGCTCAGGTGGGCATCGCCATGTCTCCTCTGAGCAACAACAGTCTGTTCCTCAGCTACCACCGGAACCCCCTCCCCGAGTACCTGTCCCGGGGTCTCATCATCTCGCTGTCCACGGACGACCCGCTTCAGTTCCACTTCACCAAGGTCTGTCTTCACCTCTAGTTATTATTATTATTATTATTATTATTATTATTATTTAACTGATTCATATAATGTTTGTCTTGTAGTTATTAAAATTATGATTATTTAACTGACGTTTATCGTGTGTGTTTAAATGAATGTGTGTGTGTGTGTGTGTGTGTGTGTGTGTGTGTGTGTGTGTGTGTCAGGAGCCTCTGATGGAAGAGTACAGCATCGCCACTCAAGTGTGGAAGCTGAGTTCCTGTGACATGTGTGAACTGGCCAGAAACAGTGTTCTTATGAGCGGATTCTCACACAAGGTAACACACTCTCAAACACACACACACACGTTTGTACTCTCACACAAGGTAACACACTCTCAAAACACACACACACACACGTTTGTACCCTCACACAAGGTAACACACTCTCAAACACACACACACATGTTTGTACTCTCACACAAGGTAACACACTCTCAAACACACACACACACGTTTGTACTCTCACACAAGGTAACACACTCTCAAACACACACACACGTTTGTACTCTCACACAAGGTAACACACTCTCAAACACACACACACATGTTTATACTCTCACACAAGGTAACACACTCTCAAAACACACACACACATGTTTGTACTCTCACACAAGGTAACACACTCTCAAACACACACACACATGTTTATACTCTCACACAAGGTAACACACTCTCAAAACACACACACACATGTTTGTACTCTCACACAAGGTAACACACTCTCAAACACACACACACATGTTTATACTCTCACACAAGGTAACACACTCTCAAACACACACACACATGTTTATACTCTCACACAAGGTAACACACTCTCAAACACACACACACATGTTTATACTCTCACACAAGGTAACACACTCTCAAACACACACACACATGTTTATACTCTCACACAAGGTAACACACTCTCAAACACACACACACATGTTTATACTCTCACACAAGGTAACACACTCTCAAACACACACACACATGTTTATACTCTCACACAAGGTAACACACTCTCAAACACACACACACATGTTTATACTCTCACACAAGGTAACACACTCTCAAAACACACACACACACATGTTTGTACTCTCACACAAGGTAACACACTCTCAAACACACACACATGTTTATACTCTCACACAAGGTAACACACTCTCAAACACACACACACATGTTTATACTCTCACACAAGGTAACACACTCTCAAAACACACACATACATGTTTATACTCTCACACAAGGTAACACACTCTCAAACACACACACACATGTTTATACTCTCACACAAGGTAACACACTCTCAAACACACACACACATGTTTATACTCTCACACAAGGTAACACACTCTCAAACACACACACATGTTTATACTCTCACACAAGGTAACACACTCTCAAACACACACACACACGTTTATACTCTCACACAAGGTAACACACTCTCAAACACACACACACATGTTTATACTCTCACACAAGGTAACACACTCTCAAACACACACACACATGTTTATACTCTCACACAAGGTAACACACTCTCAAACACACACACATGTTTATACTCTCACACAAGGTAACACACTCTCAAACACACACACACATGTTTATACTCTCACACAAGGTAACACACTCTCAAACACACACACACATGTTTATACTCTCACACAAGGTAACACACTCTCAAAACACACACATACATGTTTATACTCTCACACAAGGTAACACACTCTCAAACACACACACACATGTTTATACTCTCACACAAGGTAACACACTCTCAAACACACACACACATGTTTATACTCTCACACAAGGTAACACACTCTCAAACACACACACATGTTTATACTCTCACACAAGGTAACACACTCTCAAACACACACACACACGTTTGTACTCTCACACAAGGTAACACACTCTCAAACACACACACACATGTTTATACTCTCACACAAGGTAACACACTCTCAAACACACACACACACATGTTTATACTCTCACACAAGGTAACACACTCTCAAAACACACACACACATGTTTGTACTCTCACACAAGGTAACACACTCTCAAACACACACACACACATGTTTATACTCTCACACAAGGTAACCATTCTCAAACACACACACACATGTTTATACTCTCACACAAGGTAACACACTCTCAAACACACACACACATGTTTATACTCTCACACAAGGTAACACACTCTCAAACACACACACATGTTTATACTCTCACACAAGGTAACACACTCTCAAACACACACACACACGTTTGTACTCTCACACAAGGTAACACACTCTCAAACACACACACACATGTTTATACTCTCAAACAAGGTAACACACTCTCAAACACACACACACATGTTTATACTCTCAAACAAGGTAATACACTCTCAAACACACACACACATGTTTTTACTCTCAAACAAGGTAACACACTCTCAAACACACACACACATGTTTATACTCTCACACAAGGTAACACACTCTCAAACACACACACACGTTTATACTCTCAAACAAGGTAACACACTCTCAAACACACACACACATGTTTATACTCTCAAACAAGGTAACACACTCTCAAACACACACACACATGTTTATACTCTCACACAAGGTAACACACTCTCAAACACACACACACATGTTTATACTCTCACACAAGGTAACACACTCTCAAACACACACACACATGTTTATACTCTCACACAAGGTAACACACTCTCAAACACACACACATGTTTATACTCTCACACAAGGTAACACACTCTCAAACACACACACACACGTTTGTACTCTCACACAAGGTAACACACTCTCAAACACACACACACATGTTTATACTCTCAAACAAGGTAACACACTCTCAAACACACACACACATGTTTATACTCTCAAACAAGGTAATACACTCTCAAACACACACACACATGTTTTTACTCTCAAACAAGGTAACACACTCTCAAACACACACACACATGTTTATACTCTCACACAAGGTAACACACTCTCAAACACACACACACGTTTATACTCTCAAACAAGGTAACACACTCTCAAACACACACACACATGTTTATACTCTCAAACAAGGTAACACACTCTCAAACACACACACACATGTTTATACTCTCACACAAGGTAACACACTCTCAAACACACACACACATGTTTATACTCTCAAACAAGGTACCAGACTCTCAAACACACACACACACATTTATACTCTCACACAAGGTAACACACAAGGTAACACACTCTCAATCACACCCCCACAAGTTTATACTCTCACACAAGGTAACACACAAGGTAACACACTCTCAAACACACCCCCACAAGTTTATACTCTCACACAAGGTAACACACAAGGTAACACACTCTCAATCACACCCCCACAAGTTTATACTCTCACACAAGGTAACACACAAGGTAACACACTCTCAAACACACCCCCACAAGTTTATACTCTCACACAAGGTAACACACAAGGTAACACACTCTCAAACACACACACACGTTTATACTCTCACACAAGGTAACACACAAGGTAACACACTCTCAAACACACACACGTTTATACTCTCACACAAGGTAACACACTCTCAAACACACACACACGTTTATACTCTCAAACAAGGTAACACACTCTTAAACACACACACGTTTATACTCTCACACAAGGTAACACACTCTCAAACACACACACACATGTTTATACTCT